>NC_024799.2:2151596-2456096 GCF_000309985.2 Brassica rapa | reverse complement strand
TCTTTAGATGTGGAGATACAGAAACAGCATGATGAGAAAACTCGAATCAAGACTAGGTTGGGAAACATCTCGAAAGAGCGAGGTAAACACATTGGTTACTCTGTCTTCCTTTCTCTATGGAGTCTGATTAAGTGATGTGTATGTGTCAGGTAGGAAAGAACTCTTTGCAGATACGAAGGCGTTAGTTTCTTCGTTTCCAGGGGAAATGAGTTCCATGCGAAGTCAGTTAAGCAGTTATAAAGAGACTGCTGGAGGTATTCATTCTCTGCGGGCTGATGTCCAGTCCCTCTCCGGGGTTCTCTGTAGGAAGGTGAGCAATGATCTTGAACAATGTTATGCTGTTAATAGTTTGTGTTTTTTTTTTCTTACTTAATAAGGCGAATTGGTGAACAGGGAAAAGAGTGTGAAGCATTGCATCTGAGATCAGCTGGTTATGCTTCTCAGCTACGTGACCTGAATGCTACGGTATGATGCAGCACATTTACCTTTTCAGTGTACTACCCATGACTTGTATGTTAACGTTACTTGCATTATGATGTCAACGTTGTTTGAAAAATATGTATTTCTTGGAAGAAGTATTGTGAGAAAAGCCGGATTCACAATTTGAGATTTTTTCAAATGTCATAATAAATTTTTGGTTGGTGAAGATGTAGTTGTTATGGTCTTTATTTTTAGAGTAAGATGAATCTGTCATTGCAGGTTCGTGATTTGAAGAACAGCCACGAGGAGTTACAGTTGTTTTTGGACATGTTTAAACGCGAGTCCACTGATCCGAGGTAAGCAAAACTATATGTAACAAAATACAAAGATGATAGTTTCCTACTTTCCTTAGCCTTCCCTTAATGTAGAGATATATAGTGTAACTTGCCTTTGGACTGAACTATATGACTTTACAAGAAACTTGTGCCCACTTTGCCGATTTGTCTTTCACAGCTTCTAATATCTGATCTGTTTTTTACGGTTTCATCGGATGAAATTCTATTTTGGATGTGGTTAGGATTTGTTCATCTTCCTTTCTTGGCTGAACACTTGTTATTAAAATGGCGCTTGGTGCATTGCCTTAAGGCATTTACAGTGGATATTGTGATATGGCAGGGACATAGCTGAAGCCAAGGAACAAGAGTACAGGGCCTGGGCTCATGTTGAAAGTTTGAAGTCCTCCCTTGATGAGCAGAATCTTGAGCTGCGCGTTAAGGCAGCAAACGAAGCTGAAGCAGTATCACAACAAATGTTGGCTGCTGCCGAAGCTGAGATTGCTGATTTAAGACAGAGAATGGATGATTGCAAACGGTGAATAATCAATTAATTACTCTTCGTATGACTCGTATTGGCATTTCTCTTACAAGGATGTGTCTTTTTTCTGTTTTCAGGGATGTCGCAAAGCATTCTGATGTCTTGAAATCCAAAAATGAGGAACATGGAACATATCTTTCTGAAATACAGGTTTGCTTATGAAACTTCTTTGTTGCTTTTGTTTCTAGCATTGTTTTTAAAAAACTTGATGGTTGGGGGTATCGATTTACAGTTAACTATCTTCTTTTAGACAATTGGAAGTGCCTACGAGGACATTGTACCACAAAACCAACAGCTTTTGCTTCAAGTCACTGAGAGGGATGACTATAACATCAAGGTATCCAAAAGTCTCCTTTTTCTTTTTCACACTTAGCTGGAGATTGATGATTTGTGTTAATGGGCATGGTCTGTTACTGTTTCAGCTTTACTTGGAAGGCATAACTTCAAGGCAGATGCAAGATGCTCTGCTAATCGATAAATACATCATGGATAAAGATATTCAGCAAGCCAGTGCATCAGCCAGTTTCCTCTCCAAGAGATCCTTAAGAATTGAAGATCAGGTAAATGTACTCAGATTGTAGAACCTCCTTGATTATCTTGACTTTTTGACTCGAAAGTCTTTTTTTTTTATTGCAGATGAGGCTCTGCACAGATCAGTATCAGAGACTAGCGGAAGATAGATATCAAAAGTCTATCACTCTTGAGAATCTGCAAAAGAAACGTGCAGATGTTGTGAATGGCTTGGAACAAGCTAGGTCAAAGCTGGAGGAGTCGCATTCTAGAGTTGAGAAAAGTCGGGTGGACTATGGAGCATTGGAACTTGAGCTGGAAACCGAAAGGTAAGTTAGTCAGCGCACACACACACACACACTGACACACAAGCAAGTGTTGGTTGCTGAAGTGCATGCATTGTATGTGTCAGGTTCAATAGGAGAAGGATAGAAGAGGACATGGAAACAGCCAAGAAGAAAGTCTCTCGTCTTAGGTCTCTGATAGAAGGATCCTCAGCCACTCAGAAACTCAGACAAGAACTCAGTGAATTCAAAGAGATCTTGAAGTGTAAGGCCTGCAACGACCGCTCAAAAGAGGTAAAGAAAGACTCCTCACTCTGCTCAAATCTTTTAATGAACCGTATGCGTGCTGATTTGGTTTTGGTCTTTAGGTGGTGATCACGAAGTGCTTCCATTTGTTTTGCAACCCATGTGTGCAAAAGATCATAGGAACTCGACAGAGGAAGTGTCCAACTTGCTCAGCAAGTTTTGGACCCAATGATATCAAGCCTATCTACATATGATGATGATGATGATGCAGATGGAACAAACTTTTTGTGTTTTTGTTTTTGTTTTTGTTTTTGTATTCTCAAACTACTCTTTCAAAAGAGAGAGAAAATTAGATAAATCATAGCTTATAAACCCATATTTACACTTAAGCTCATTTTATATAGGGAGTACATTTGTTCCAATCTATTTTTGCTTTCACATACTTTAAGTACACTACATAAACAAGTAAGGATGTCTTTGTTACAGACAATAGGGAGGACTCATTCACTTCTTGTTGTTGGTAACATTATTTCAATGGTCTTAGGTTAAAGTGAATGTTGTCGTATATATGTGTAGAGAATTTTGATCCACATTTAATTTGGAATGGAAGAAGTATTTCACTTTTCCTTTCTATCGTTTTCTATATATTTATTTCCTTTTCTTCTGAGAACATGATCATTGGTATTTCCGCATATGCTCTTTTCTTTTCCTTTATAAATGGATGAGGTGTGATAAAAAAAGATAAGTATTTGAACCATTTGCTCTTAATTATTTTTGTTATTATTCTTCTTCTGTTACTGCTTTCAGTTTTGTCTTTCTAATTGCTTGCTTTTTCTTTTTAGCCACTTTATTCGTAAAGATAAAGATCACATGTTTCAGCTCCATCCTGGCTCTGTCTCTCGGTTCATCATATACGTATAAGAGTCTTGCTTTCTCCGTTTCAATTTAGTTATTGTTGTAAAGTTAAATTTTCGTTTCAAACAAGTGTTGTTTATAATTTCAATGCATAATTTATTAATTTTTTATTTTAATTTATTTTTTTATTGGTTGAAATGTGGTTAAAAGTATTGGCAATAAAATTATTA
Organism: Brassica rapa; assembly: GCF_000309985.2. Classification (NCBI taxonomy): domain Eukaryota; kingdom Viridiplantae; phylum Streptophyta; class Magnoliopsida; order Brassicales; family Brassicaceae; genus Brassica; species Brassica rapa. The sequence goes on along the minus strand of NC_024799.2, from coordinate 2,452,678 downwards.
TTTAGTAAACATACAAAATAAATATTTGTTAATTTGTATATCAAAATCTAAAACGACAATTAAAATGAAACGGAAAAGTATTAGATATAAAAATACCCATAAATGTTGAAAGGTGTAAATATGTTTTTTTTACATCTTTGTCACAAAAATTAATGTTTGTGTACAAACAAAATTATGAAATTCTTATGTAAACACATTGATATCTTCATCAATAGAAAAATTAAACCGACTGGTTAAATAACAAAAAAAAAACACATCTGTATAGCATTGGATTGAAATCCTAGACTATGTAAACCTAATTTTATCTTAGGTAATATAAAATGTATATAAACATACAAATACAAAAAATACGCTCTCCTTGTTCTCGTTAGAAAGTAAAACATTATTATCAACAGGTCGGTACATAAGTCTGAGCATATACATTTCATATCTATTAATTCGTAATCGTATAAATATAAATTTTAGAATACATCAAAATCATAGTTATGAATCAAGATATCATTTTGTGACAAGGCTCAATATATATATATATATATATTTTTTAATCTACTCTTTCTCATTATATAACTTTTCCAAAATTTGATTTTTAGTCCATAAATAACATCTAAAACCGAACAGAAAAAAAAACTAGAGGTAAAATATAATTCTCAAAAATATACTTATGAAGCATGATAAGTATACCTGATTATATGTAAAAGTGTAAAGAGAAAGGAAATGAGCTTGAACTGCAACGCGAGAAAATAAGAAAACATTGTGAGAGAGGGACTCTTTTTAACGCACAATATCGACGAAAGAGGAAAGCAATCATACACTAAGGTCTAAGTATCTAATGTCTTTTTGCTTAAGTACTCCAATTTGTGTAATAATGTTTTCTTTATGGTCGAACTTTTTTTAATCGGATTTTAAAAATCTTTTAATTACGCTGTATAACTTAAATAACAACTGTGTCAACTCATTCCAAACAGTTGATCTCACCAGTGTCGAGATTATTCACGAGAGATCTGTTTCAGTTCACATTATTGGAATTTATAATAATAAATGTGTGTTCAGTTCCATTTGCAAAACTTAATTAATTCATCCACGGGAATTAAGCTGATCCTGGACATACCATTGATATTATTAATTATATTTACACAATAGTTGCAAATAAAGAACTGAATATAATACTATACAGTTGTACCTTCCAATAATATGGAACCGCAGTATAGTGGCTAAAAATATATTAGAAATAGTTGGGTTCTAAATATGAATTGGACTAATTACTTGTCTGTACGTAGTTAGGTTTGCATGCCAAAAGATGCCAAACAGCAAATTCACCTTCGTGTAATTTGTCAGTGATAGTATCGTCCAAACGATCCAAGTACATGTATAATCTTATTTATAGGGAAATATTCTATATACTCGTTTATATAATATTTGCTGTTGTCATTTGACATTTGTATATTTTTTTTTTTTCCATCTATATTATTAAAAGGCAAAAACCCAAACAAACTATACAACATGGCCCAAACCAAAAGTCAAACGGACCAAACAAAACAAAACCCTATAGCAACATGGCCTCCGGCCCAAACTACCAGTCGGATAGAACACGCCATAAGACGCGTTTAATTAACCGAAAAAAGGAGACACGTGTCATCATCGCCTCAACCAGGCATACACGCGTCGCCGGAACATCCACCCGTCATTTGACATTTGTATATATATATAACATCAGTACTTATTATTCAGTAATACTAATATTTTTATTAGTATATTATATTCTTTATAATTAATTTTAAAGTCTACCGGCTTAGGTATTTGCGTTGTGAGTTATTATAAGATTTTAAGTTGAAAGCATATATTTATATCTTACTATTAAATATTTTCATTGTAAAATTTAACTGGTACTAGATTCAATCTTATATATAAATCAGTTGTGATAGATGTCTGAAGAAATGTATATATATGAACACAGAAATTAAAACAAATGTCCAAATTTTTATTTTATAAATAACATTATTTTAATTATATAAGAATATTATATGATACATGTTAAGAAATAAGTATATTATTAATTTATTACTAAACTGTATTGTATATGCTATTTAATTAGTCAAAAATATCCTGCAAATACACTAATCTCAACTAATTGTTGAAATGGTCATATGATATACTTATTAACACTTGAGACGACAACTATTTGTAACTGAAAATTTCCACACTCATCCCTATAATCGCTGTGTTTAAAACTATCATGTCCTAAAACTAAGGCTGGGTGAAATCGCCTTATTGCCACATGGGAATAAGTATATTAGTATTCATCTTTTTATAAGGCGAAGAAAATTACAAAAATGACATATTTTGTGGCTAAGGTTCCCATCAAAAATATTGGAGAATAAAAGTTGTCATAGATGTTTTTCATCCTAAGTTGTTATTAAGGTTAGATCAATCATCAAAGTGATATATAAAAGCAAGGATGGTATAAAATTACCATTTTTATCTATATTTTGCTTTTTGAATTTCAAGTCCAGTTCAACTGTAGAAATATTTTTTTAGAAATTAATAGCAAATCCAAAAGAAAAGGGAAAAAATAGGTTTAACTAGTGAGCATTACGTACAATAGGCATAATTATATTTGTTGGGCTCCAAATAAGCTTGTATTATTCACATATAAAACGAAGGCAGTTATTAGGATGTATTAAATAAAAAGGTTATTCATAATTTGTTTTAAAATCGTTGATGTAATTAAGTCCTCGAGATAACTTATAATAGGTTGCAGTTACGGTTACAGTCTTCTTCCTTCGCGTAACACTTGGGCTCAGTAATAGCGTCGGGGACAAAACAACAAATACATCTGGGTAAATGTTTTTGGGCGGTTGGGCATATTATTCCCCTTCAATCGTTTCTAGCTGAATTGACCGCTCTAAGACCTTGGCCATCCACAACTATATAAACAAAAATGTAACAACAATCTCATTTGGAAGAAAAAATAATTATTGAGGATATTGTGCTGTGACTGCAATGGTGAAAACAATAAATGATGAACAAAATCAAACTTTTACAAACACATACATTCATGAAGAGAAAATAAAGTAATCAAGATAATGGAAAAGATAGCGAACTGTGATAACTGCATATTGTTCTTAAGATACACGTTTATTTTTTATTTTTTTGAATATTATGTTTACTCGTTTTTTGGTGTAATTTCTATTTATAAAATTAATTTCTAATGATAGTTTAATGATAGTGATCTCACTATTAAACTAGCAATGTGTCTTGCATGGAGATCCATAGCATGGAGATCCATAAAAATTGGTTAGATTTGTTTGACCAGTTTTTTTCTAATTATTGTCTGGTAATCATATTGATGTTTAACTTTTTTTTCTTATTAGGTTGTTTATAGAAACACTTAAACTATTGTGTGATAACTATATTAGAACAATACGTATGGGTTATTAATTGAAGTACTTTTTCGGAAAAAACAAAATATTAATTGTTTGGTAAAAAAACATCTGAAAAAAAAAAAAGTCCATGTAATGATCATATCACACCAAAAATTGTGTATTGAACTGGAAATAGTGATTAAAATTATCTATTTACATATATTTTCTGTTTGTACTTTGGGCTTTGACCCGTTTAATCAAATAATAGATGGCAAAAAAAAAGATTTGTTGTGTGTCGCCTGATAGAACCTTACCCTATAGTTTTAACGTGAACATTTTGATTATTACGTATTCTATGGGATATATTGTGGAAGTGTCATGCATCAGTCTTATATATACAATAATCCCATTTCAATAACATTAATACATTTCCAGAATTAAGAAACACAAATGACAGATTAGGAAGTTTTGGGGGTACGTATAACAAGATATACATCACGATATGAGTAATAAATCGATAGGTTGCTATCACACTGAGACGTAACTATTTGTTGTAATTGTCTACATACATTCAAACCTTAAAATCATGAGAAAATAGAAAACTAACCCAACATTTTATAATTATTACTACGTATTGAGATAATGATAGTGATCTCATTATTACACCCACTATGTTTTTATTTAGTGACCTGTCTTCAACTATCCTCAAGTCTCACCAAATACCATATACAATACATGCATGTATATCTGCTCTTTGTATATAGTCGAATATTACCAATTGTCAAGGAAAATAATAGTAGATGCAAAGTTTTTTTTGAAAAAAAATAGATGCAAAGTATATGATGAATAAAATCGTAATTATTCATCATATTATAAATTGTTGTTTCCCCCTTTTCATAAACCAATTTACCTATTGAATGAATACATTGATATATGATGAATATATCGTAATTATTCATCATATTATAAATTATTTTGTCTACTACGTATAGTTAATAAGATTATTTTTATCGTGGACGAAATCTATTATTTGAAAGGTGTGAAACTTGTCTTAACGAGTTTGATAGGGACTTTTTCTTCTTTTTACTAAACCGTGTGAGCAAATAGTTTCGTGCAGTGGGTTTCACCTATTTTGCCATTCACTGTTATATGTAATGACAAGCGTATTAAATAAAAGATAATTGTATATCTAAAACAAAGTTATTTGTCACTTTCAAATTGAAGGGTCCAATATGTTTGGGAATCAATAACAGTCTTCACCTTGCCTCATAGTGGTGAACAAAGTAAGGTGTTGGCCAAAAGCAATCACCTTATTACAGTCTATATCCTTTCACTTTTGACATACAATAAAGAAGTAGACAAATAGAAAAAGAAAAGAAAATTAACAAAAAAAAATGTAAAAGTTGCAAATGAAAGATCCAAACACACCATCACCATGTGACTAATGTTCTTTTCCAACGCCTAAGTTTGTTTTTCTATTATAAATCTTGAAATAAATTTATCAAAAGTTTGTCGCCTTCTTCAACCATCAGTTTCATAACCAACATCAAAAAAAAAAACTCATACACTATATTTGACTGTTCTTTTTTTTTTTGGGTTTGTAGCTTTCTTTTAAAATGTTCTCAACACATTTATATTACAAAAACATTCATCAAACGTCTATTTGCTAAAAACAAAATAAAAATAAAGAAAAAGAAAAAGCAAACCAAACGTAAATAGAGAAATTAAAAATGAAGGGGAAAAAAATAAAAACCAATTAGGTGTTAGAGTGAGGTGGAGAGTGTGATTTAGTCATTAAGACAGAAAAACGGCTCCTCAAGCCGAAACCCAGCATCGGCTCCACAGAGCTGCCACGTGGACGAGTCATACCAAAACGCATCGTTTCGAATAATCCCTATTTCATTTCCACCGTTAAACAAATCCGGCAAATCAAACAGTTTCTCTTCGTCGCTATCTTTGTCCACAAACGACGTCGTCGAGGCACAAGAAGTTTCCGACAATTCTTGAGTTATAATGTCCGAAGAAAACACCACACTGTCTGATAACGACTGAGCCATCACTGCTCCGCTCGGCTCGGCTTCAGTTTTTTCAGTAATGTCTGAAATATCCACGTGGAGTCCGCCGGAATCTTGCCAATTAACGGCGGCGGCGGTGGCAGCAGCTTGAATGTCTTTAGGAGAATTAGTGACCGGACGAGGAAGCTCGCCGGCTAATTCAGGAAAGTTGAGATAAGCCGTTGTACCTTTAATGGCTAAAGCCGCCACGTCATGAGCTCGTGCAGCCATATCAGCCGTTGGATAAGTACCGAGCCAGATTCTTGATTTCTTCCTCGGCTCTCTGATCTCGGACACCCATTTTCCCCAACTCCTCATCCGTACTCCTCTATACGTCGGATGCTTATCTCCGCCGTTGGTCTTCCGCCGTTTCACTCCTTGATCATCAAGATCTTGGACGGCTAATGATGATAATGATCTTTGAGATGCTTTTCTTTTAGGGTTCCCTAAGTTAGAAGTTGATGATGATGACGATGATGAAGATGTCGTGGGGGAATAGGATAATGAGGCGGAGGAGGAGGACACGGCGGAGATAAAGGTAACTTGAGAAGCACTCTTCTCCATGTTGATTTGTGTTTCCATTGTTGGAGAGAAGCTTTAGAGAAAAGAGGGTTGCACAGAAATAGATGTGAAGTGGGCTATTAATATTCCTCCACAATCTTGTTTTTTCCTTTGGCTTTTTCATATTATATGGAAAAATATTATATAATGGTATTTGGTTATAATAAAATGAATGACGGAGGATGAAACGTGGTCCACGGAACAAAGAAGATATTTTTGTGATTCACCGTTTTAGCGAACCAGTTTTTGTTCCATGTAAAAATAAATAGAAACAAACATGGTTTCATTTCAAATTCGTATTCTCAAAAATTATGTGCATTCTTTTAAGAAACAGAATGAATACATATTACGTATTTAGTAATAAAAGAATATTGCATGGCACTCGTTAAAATTTATTTATTGTTATCTTTTTACCCTCTTGTCTAAATATGGCCCGACCCTCGTGCATGTGCGTCACCTCTTAACATATGAATCGCCCATCTTCCACTTTTATTTCCTCCGAATAAAATCAGGGTTAATGTGACGTTATATATGATTTAGTATATATTATTGAGATATTATTTATATTTCTCTCAGAGTCTCGTTTCCTTCTTTGGCATATTTGATTGGATAAATTAAGAAACAGAGACGATGAATCAGATTGAGAAAGAGACCACACAAAATATGAGAATTCCCTAGACAACAAATTATAAAAATATGTTTCTATTATATTATACAATGATTAGTTTTTTAGTTGGTTATTTTAGTTGTAACATGCTTTAAAAGCTTAAAATTTTGCTCTTTATATAAAAGAGATCATTATTTCAATATTTTCAATACTAATTTCAATACAATTATTTGAAATTTGATTAAACTATATAAACTTCTTTTGTGAAAAAAAAACTAATTTAAAAGTCGACTCCACATTCGAAAAATAAAAACTCTAATCAGTATATTATTTATTATATGGTAGTTGGTTTGGGGTCTACTCTCGGAAGACTCTTCTCTTTTCTTATAGTCAAAAAAACGTTATTTAGAAAGGTCTAGTTGGTACATTATGCTTTACAAGTCTCTCGTTATACATAAGTTTTTTATTATGGTAATGGAGAAACTGATTCAGTAATAGATAAGGTTTTAAAAACATGTCTACGTTTGCTAATAACTACGATTTCAAGAAACCCAACTAATATGTAAGTTTCCAAGGTTGAGCTGTATCCAGTTTGAAACGTTTGTTCCAATCGTTTCTAGGTGCAGCCTGTTTATCTAACTTGTGACCAAACAAACTGAAACGGTTCTTTCCTTACCGCCTCCTTTTATGGGCGGTTAAGAACTTAGTCTGACCGCAAAACTTACTCTGTGGGTAAGGACGCACATAATTAAACTAGTTACCACATTAATTAATTATGTCCAAATAAACAAAGTATATATGTATCCCAGGGTAGTTTTTTACACATGCCGTAAATAATTTGAGTATAAAATAAAGACGAAATTCACATTTCCTGGACAATGTCACTGTTCACTAAGCCATATTTTTCGAGTAAGTCATTATCAAATGTCAAATTGAGCTTTTTGTTCCCTTCTTGAAATGAAAATATAATACCACGTATACAATTTGTTTAAATACGAATGGGTCATGGTATTAAATTTTGATTAAACATAAAACGTACACGTACCCAATCAAATTTATGTGAAAGAATATGTCTAGAACAGATCCATATATGTTATTGTATACCAAGGTAAAAGTGTTGAAACGTCATATTCGATTCGGCGGCATCATAATTAATTAAGAACCCACTTTACTTTATGTTTATTATATATACATGGCCATTGGCCACCACAATAAATAAATAAGAACTGCTTCAATCTTTATATATTTTCTCAGCTAGTGATTACACAATAATTCACTGAATATACATTATTCACAAGTATAGAGTTATCTATCGATCTATATTCACAAAGTACTAATCGTAATGATATAAACTGAACTAGCTAGTATCCGCTTCAGGAAAGAATGGCTATTGTTCATTCAGAATCTGTTAAGTTGATTGAGGAATATGGGGCCCGTTAATCACAATTACGGTTCACGAGATTAATAATGTAGTCCAGTTTTATTTAAAAACAATATGAGTGGTATTAGTCTTCATCCTTCAATTCGTGATTATAGATTTGACATAACGGTGTGATAGCTCTACAATGAATGATGAAATAGTATATATATGTAATTGAATGACGTTTTTACGTATATGGTAATCATAAAACGTCAGAATATTAGATAGGTCTAGTTAGAGATCGACACAAGTGGAAAAATCAAACGATGAAAGATTTATCTTAGTATTCGTATTTGATCCTAACATTTTGGGCATTCACTGGAAAATACCAATCGAAATTGTTTTGTCCAAAACTAAATTGATAAAAGTACTTGAAATTTGTAACTTTGTACAATATTGGTTTTACTCTATATTTTGGACTATAATTAATTGGTATCAAAATACAAATAAAGTGTAGAGTTAACTTATATATATATACTTTAACTGATGTTATATTATATTAGTAGTCGAATTGAGAAAACACTTTGTTTCTTAGTATATGTTGCTGTGTAGGTTTGAAATAAATCAGAAATCTGGCTAATTTTTTTTAAAAAAAAGTTAAGGAATTTTAATTCTAGCCTTATACATTTTAGTCCGGTGCACAAAAAAAAATACATTTTAGTCCTGAAAACCTAGTAATTACAGTTGCTAAGAAGAGCAAGAAGACAAGAATTGCCGCAAGTGAACACATGGAAGATAGCTTAAACGCAACGTAACTGTGATTGAGCTTGATCGAATATAAGAAGAAAAACTTTGTATTATTTATCATACATAATTTTATTTTATAATCGTGCAGATAGATACAAAATAAATGTCTAAAAACTAAGAAAGAGAGAGCAGAGATTGTTGGAAAATCTGTGAACGATATACGATGATTGATGCGAGATTTAACATTTTTATATAAGTCAATGGAAACACATGGCGCACATGCGACTTATTTTTAGTTGTATAAAAAATATCAACGACGAAGGAAACATAACTGTTTTTGGTCGACTATATATTTTCAACGTAGAGAAAATTGGTTATATATAGAGATGTCAGATGTGTTGAGAGTAATTTAGATACAAAATGATATACCATAGATTATTAAAATGCTTAAACACTATATATTTTTAGAAAAGCTAATAATTTCATTTATTTCACTGCTAACACTAAAAATAACAAAATTTCCTTTATTTTAAAATTTATTTTATGTTTAATTTTATTATTTTATTTTAAAATTAAAATATAAACTATAAGTGGTAAAAACGAAAACAAAATAAAAGTGATAAATAAGTAAATATTTATTATTTTTAATATATGTGAAAATTTTAGAAAGTCAGTCATCCAAACACAGAAAAAAAAAACATTTCAGCGAATTGGTGAAACAAAAATGGATTTTTTTTCCATTTACGTTTAGTTCTTTCTTTCTTATGATTTATTTAGTAGACACGAGCAAAGACGGCGTCAGCAAGTGGACCAAACAGGTAGTAATCAGGAGCCAGAAACGTAATGCCATCTGGAGTATTAGGTGACTTGTTAAGATACTGACAGTTCCGTATGATAAAAGGTAGTAAAATTTTGTGAAAGTAAAATCCTACGGTAAAGATAACAAAAATGTGGTCCTAGTTCTTGAATCTAAATTGCCTTCTATATCGTGGAAACTAAAAGACTTTGTATTATTTGATAAAGAAAAACTTTGTATTTCTTCATATAGAAACTCTGCATTTATATATTGCAGTGTGTATATTTTATAGCTACGTACACATGTACTACATACGCATATAATTGCATATATAAATATTGAAAAAGACAATGGGAGCGGTTCAGAAACTTAAATATGATGTTCCCTTTAACTCTTTTTGTTCATTCAATTCTCTGTTTCCCCATAAAAGAGGTAACAAGTACTAAAAATAATAAAATGAAATAGAAGATCAAATATTTTTCATTAAGCGACGGTCGATGCGCGAGAGTCATGAGATATGTACTACTTTCTCGTAGATCTAGGTTGTTTTTATTTTGTATTATAACAGCTACTTGCATAGTTGATCAAAAAACAGCTACCTGTATTTGCTACATTACATTTTAGTTTTCCAATAATTAATTACTTTTAAGCCATTATGCTTAGTGAATCGTTTATTGGATGTGTAAAATTTGATGATTAAGAAAAACTTTGTCAGCTTAATCTAAACATATGTGTATGTGATTCTTTGTAAGCCGTTTAAATCATTCATGTATGATGTATGTATCACAAGGTTTTCTTTTGTAATGGTGGAAGTTCGTTGAGTGGTAACATCTCTTGGGCCACACCAAATCAGATCCTCCAAATCTTGCTTTTGGTCAGACTGAATATCATTATACATAAAATAATAACACCGCTCATAATTAACATATTAATACGTATTGTGATTGCATACCTTTTGTGAGAAAACGTGTATTCTACTTAAAATCAAGAGGAGTCATTGTTTCAAATGCAACATTTGTGAAATCAATAGAAAAGGTTTCGAAGTACTTTATATTACAAATGTATACATACAATCACAAGCGATTCTTCTATATAGTCATGGAAAATGAATGCTTAAGTGATTCATACACATAATGGTTACTATAAATTCTTCTCACTTTGGTATGTGCAATTGGAAGAAACCATTATAAAATGTCATTCATCACGGATGGTATTTATATATATAAATCGTGCTATATAATTACAAACAAGTAATTAAAAACGCAGGTAATATCAACATCAGTATTTTCAAATATATAGATAAAGAGTTCGCGTGTGATTAGTTGATAGGGAGAGTTGGAGAGGGAAGAGAAAAACCACTGAGAAAATAGCACTCACACTCTTTTGTAAAAGTTTGGGGTTAATACCTTTCGAATATCTTTTTATCAGGGTGAAGATTAGAATAAGATTTAAATTTATAAACAAATCCAATCATGAAAGGGAAAGATTCAACATATAGGAAGAACAATTTAAGAAAGAAACAAATCTACATCACATCATTTGTATATATATTAGTGGCTGCCCTACAATTGTCTTTGTCTCCATAGTTTTTTTTTTTTTGTTTAAACCTCCATAGTTTATTTATCATATTAACTTTCATCATAAAAGAGACAAAATTTGATAATGATCAACTTTTGTTCTCTCCTATTTTCCACCCCGAATAATTCTTGAAGTTTCTGCTTCTTTATTTACTTTTTATTATTATATGATCATCTTTATTTGGATTATATGCTCACTATTGTATCTTTTGCTGTTTTTCTTCTTGGAAAAATAATTTAAAGAGTCAATGAACACTAAACGCTATAGATAATTAGTGAGTTGTCTTCATAGATACGATGGTTATAATGCATTAAGTTATTTAAATGCTATTTTCTCACATTTACTTTTAGACCACACCTTAATGAGAGAGAATTGTAAGCTTAAGTCTTGGAAAATATTTTCCAACAAACTAATCCAACAACCCGTAAAATGACTTTGTAGTTTATGATATTTGAAATTGTTGGGAATATTGAAAACAAATAATATAACTGCATAATTATAATTAGTACAACTTTTGTGAATATGAAATATGGGCTGGAATGAAAGCCCAATGGGCTAATCTTATTCTAGCTCTGATCCAAATGAAATGTTTGGCTGGAACTAAAGCCCAATAGTCGAATCTTCTGATGGGTTTTAGTAATTGTAAAGCAAAAACGCGGGAAACTTGTGTTAGAATTTCAGATAGTCCAAATGTGTTATGCGTTGGAACTTTACTTTTTCAATCCTGACAGCATAATTCTTTGCCCGACGAATAAATAAAACCAATAAAGGAATAGAAAAACTGGGATGATTTCCTGAAGACAGAAGCAATATAAATGCTTGATTTAAATAGCTTCACCTTCACGTACTTTTTGAACCTCTGGCCTTTTGTAATCTTATAAGAACCCCTATCCTCGTAATATAATCCATGCACAAGTAAATATATTCACATAACCAACGGTGTCCTAATCAGCATGTTACATGGCCAAGGTTCGAGTAAAACAAAATATTTTATATATACTGATTATCTTTTTGGTCTCGTCTGTTTTTTAATCATATAATAATCACGTACTTCCTCTAATCCTAGTTTAGTGAAGTTTCAATATGCACATATAAAAACTAAATGCTTATTTGTAGGAGAAGCAACCACTAATGGATCTAGAGCAAGGAATAAAGCTAACCAGTTTTACTGACAATGAACCACCAAAGATGATCTTGGATAAGACGAATATAATCGGATCTGGTTATGTAACTAAATGGAGTGAAGGTTCTCGTGGTCCATGGGATGCTCCTTATCAGATTGCAACGCTAGGTGAAGTTGAAGAATCACAAAAGCAAAAGGCGATCGAGGATCCAACCATGGAGAATGTAACCGGAACTGATAACGTGGGTAAATGGAGCGAAGGATTTCGTGATCCATCGGCTCTTAACCTCAAAAAACCTGAGAAAGCTAAGGCAATATCGGCCAACACTAAACCGGCATCTGGCTCCCAACCTGAGATTCCCGGTTTATGGTCTTCTTCGTTTAGCAAAGAGTATTGTTGCATCTATAGAGTGCCTAACTGGTTACGCCGAGTTAACCCAGAGGCTTACACTCCTCAGATGCTTCTACTCGGTCCACTTCAACATTCTAAGAAAGCTGAAGCTCTTGAGCTTTCCAAAACCGATTTAAGGTACTTATCATCATACATACACATATATCATCATGCGAACTAAAAGCTCTTTTTGTGTTTGTTTTTAATCACATTTATCTTTTAAATCATTATAGCATTTTAGTGTGTTTTGGTATATTCAAATACTATTTTAAAATTTGTAGAATGCAAACGGACAAGAGATTGTTAACAACTGTTTTTGTTGTTTGATTTCATGTTTGTTTTCGCTTATGTTAACATCTTAGTTAGTGTATTTGTGTTTATATGTTAATAAAATATTAAAATTCATAGTATTATAAATTGTATGTAAAAGTGCTATACGTAAGAATACTTTGTTTTAAGTTTTGTCCGTTAACGATTCGGAAATTAATAAAGTATCCTTTCAATAGTATTATTTGTGTTGAGAACATTCAGATTTTTTCTATAAATAGTTTAATGCATTTGGATTGGATTATTCCAGATATATGAACTATATGAACATGGAACGTCACAAGAAGAAGTATCTTATGGAAATTGCACATAGATATGGGACTGAAACCATCATAGAGTTCAGCAGAATCATTGAGAGAGATGAACATATCATAAGAGCAAGCTATGCCGAATCAACGGAGTGGATCAAATCTGCAGAGTTCGTGGAAATGATCATACACGACGCTGTTTTCTTACTAGGGTTCTTCCTTCAGACCGGAACTCAAAAGTATCAAAGGAACGAAGATATTCTTTTCGATGTTCCCTGTCATATAACTCCTATTCTGGAAGACCTAATCTTGCTCGAGAACCAACTTCCTTATGCTCTTTTAGAAAATCTTTTCGAACCTTTTCTCTTTCAGTTTAGATTTGAGGAAACGCTCCGTGACATTATCCTTCGAGTTTTTAGGTTTGAAGGGAAGTTGAAAAAGGATGTAAAGTTCAGACATTTTACAGATTTGTTTCGACGTGTCCGTGTGGCAACACTTGGTTTGCCTGAAGAGCAAGGTGCTAGAGCTGAGCAACCGAAGATCATAAAGAGTCTATACAATGCAGACAAACTAGACAGTGCAGGAGTCGAGTTTGCGAATGTGGGTGAAGAAAATGATTTATCGTTGGTGATTGTTTTCAAAGGAGGAGTCTTGACGATGCCTTGTTTCACAGTTGAAGAAAACACCGAGAGGGTTATGAGGAACATGATGGCACTTGAGCAGTGTCATTACCCTCTTTCTGCTTATGTTTGTAACTATATTACCTTCTTGGATTTCCTCATCTACACTGACGCAGACGTTGACTTGCTTGTCAAGAAAGGTAAAACACACTTTACAAAATGATATAGTTCATAATTTATTACTCAACAAAATAATACATTAATAGGAACTTGAGGTGCTCAATCCCGATTTTGGATTTTTATTTTTGGATTTGTGATTTATAACTCGTCTGGTATACGTTTAGGATTCAGGATTTTAGAAAACTGTAATTTTAGTTTTGAAGATTTTCAGAAACAAATCAAGTTATTTAGTCAGGTTACCTTATATTAGGTTTCTTTGTCCTAATATTTATCAACAAAAAATGCTACCAAAACACGTTTTTCGACATTGTTTAGATTTCAAATTCAGATTGTTTTAGGGAATGGTTAAACTATGTTGAACATTCCTGTATTACGTAAGACCGACACCTTTTTCAATTATGAGGTGCCTAACATATCTTCACATTTTACGTCAAAAGACGTTATAAAGAAGAATAAGAACTGGTTAGGGCATCAAGGATCGGTGGCAGAAATGGTGAATAAGCTGTGTGTAGGGCTTGTGGACTTTGGATCTTACTACGAGCCTATAGCTGAAAAACTCAAAAAGCACTACAATAGCAGTCTCCACAGATCCGTGGCCACGCTCCGACGAGTCTACTTCAAAGATATTTGGACCGGAACTACCACCGTGGCAGCCGTTGTTCTCCTTATTTTGGCTTTAGTTCAGACGGTGGCTTCTGTTCTCCAAGTGACGCAGAGCGACCCCAAGTCACCACCACCTCAAGCTCCTCCCCGAGGAAAGTAGACTGTTTCTTGTATACCTAGAAACAAAACTTTAAAAAAAAAAAAACTTGCATTGTTTTTCTTTTCCACACAGAACTATATATAACTTTGGTGTCCTCTTTATCTTAAAAGTTTAAAATACAATTAAGATATTCGATTACTCTCCTACATTTTCGGAAGCTCCCCATATCTCTATGTAAAGACTAGATGTTTTTTTTTTCCAAAATGTGAATTCATTTCATTTGAAATGGCTTGGAGATACAAGTAAACCTGGATCTAAAGATGCAACCAAGCAAATTTCTACCCAAGAGAGTGCCATGCCGATTACGAAATGTGAGA
Source organism: Brassica rapa (assembly GCF_000309985.2). Taxonomy (NCBI): domain Eukaryota; kingdom Viridiplantae; phylum Streptophyta; class Magnoliopsida; order Brassicales; family Brassicaceae; genus Brassica; species Brassica rapa. The sequence continues at coordinate 2,437,644 of NC_024799.2, read as the reverse complement.
CCAGATGCTTACACTCCTCAAATGCTTCTCATCGGTCCTCTTTCTAAGAAACCTCAAATCATGGAGCTCTCCAAAAACGATTCGAGGTATACAACACAAACTCAATCAGCATACATGTGTATCACGTTTAGTTTTTCTACCCTTTTCTTTTTGGTTTATGTAAAAATAGTACGTAGGACCAAAAATGGATTTTGTGTTCAGGTTTGGTCTTTGGATTACAATTATAATATACAATATATGTTATATACTGTAAATATAAATTGTTGCCTACTTAATACTTTTTTAAAAAAAAAATTGCTTATATATTTATTTATTGAGCTATAGTTTTTTTGGTCAAATATTTATTGAGCTATACAAATATTTTTTTGGGGTTAAATTATAGTTTGGCAACTTTGATATTCTACCTTAACCCATTCCTAGCTTATCCGTATTGTTGCTTCTGAACTTTCCGCAGGCATTTGGAATATGAGAAGATGGAGCAGCACAAGAAGAAGTACCTTGAGAATTTTGCACTTATGTATGGGAATCAAACAGTTGAGGAGTTCATAAGAATCATCGTAAGAGATGAGCAAATCGTAAGAACATACTATGCAGAATCAACAGACTAGATAAGCTCTGAAGACTTCGTTGAAATGATGCTCGTCGACTCGGTGTTCATACTAGTGTTTTTAAAGCAGACCGGACGTAGATACATCGACAAAACAGGAGATTTTCTTTTCGACGAGTCTTGCCACCGAGACACTATCTTTGAAGACCTACTCTTGCTCGAGAACCAACTTCCATTTTCCCTTTTGGAAAACCTCTTTGGACCCTTCTTCATAAAGTTTGGAGATAACTTGACGTTCCGTGACTTTATCCTTGGAAATTTTGGCTTTAAAAATAAGATCAAACCAGAAGTGAATTTCATTCATATTACAGCTATGTTTCGGTGTGTCCGTGTCGAGAAGCTTGGTCTGACAAAAAAAGATCAGATTTACGAACAATATTCGAAGAAATTCCTAATAAAAAATCTTCACAACGCAGACGAGCTAGACAGTGCAGGAGTTGATATTGTAGGGAATAAAGTAGAGAGGGGCACATCGTTTGCGATCAAATTCGAACGTGGTGTTTTGACAATGCCTTGCTTCACAGCACGTGGTCACACGGAAAGGTTGTGGAGGAACATAATGGCACTAGAGCAGTGTCATTATACTTACGCAGCCTATGTTTGTCACTACATCGCTTTCTTGGACTTCCTCATCGACACCGAGCAAGACGTTGAATTACTCGTCAACAAAGGTATATATATTGCATTTAAAAAAGCTTCATCCACGCTCATACATGATATATTGATATATAAGCATTACACATATGAATATTAAGTATCTAGTCTAGTGTTCGCATAGATTTGGTTTTCATAATCGTAGGGAAAATAAAATATTTCTTTTTTATATAAGGAAAATCAGACAACTTATTTTAAAAAAAATTGTCTATATGTTTTCATTTTCGAAAACTAATGCTTTCAGTTACATCCAAAATAAGGGGTTATAAAGAATTTGTTGGGACATTCCGAATCAGTGGTGGAAATGGTGAACAAGATGTGCTTAGGGCTCGCTGATAATGGCTCTTAATTACTATTACGATATAGCCGAGAGACTTAACAAATACTACGACAACCGTCTCAACAGATCCCTCGCAACTCTCCGGCGAGTCTACTTCAAAGACCTTTGGACTGGAACTGCCACCATCGCAGCAGTTATAATTCTGGTCTTGACTTTGATTGGGACGGTGACTTCCGTTCTCCAAGTGACTCAGGACGACAGTGATCCCACTAAGTCACTGCTTCCACCCCCTCCTTCCCGGGACTTGTAAATACGTTCTTGCCACCGGAAGAAACGAATCATACATATTTTATTGTCCTTATAAAATTTCTCTTATTTAATTATACATATTTAATCATTGCTTCCGCCCCGAGGAAGAGAAACAAAACTTCTTTTCCGCACAACTATATTTAACCTTGTTTTCCTCTTTATCTTACTCACTTCGAATAGCTAATTTGGAAAATAACTTGAAAGTTATTGAAATAGTGTATAAACTGTGTGTATGTATTGATCAAAGTGTACAAGTATATATACAAGAGACAATGTCCTTATCGTATGAGGACTATGTATTTAGATAACTACAACATAAACTTTATCATTATCTCTATAATTCATATCATTATCTCTATAGTTTTTTTTTTGTAACAAATCTCTATAGTTATGAATGTACTAATTTTCTCGATTTTGTAATTTATAATTGAACGTTCAATATTTTTGTACCAGCATTGACTCGAGCTTCGCTAGCGACAGTTTAAAATACAATTAAGATATATGATTCCTCTGGTGCACAAAAAAAGAAAGATATATAATTCCTCTCCTAGATTTTGAGAAGCTCGTAACCTCATTACTAATAAGCATTGTAAATGCTTTTACTTAGGGTTCCCAGTCTAGCTGTCGGTTAATTTTAGGTTTTTTCTTGACAAAAAATTTGTAGGTTTTCCACTATTTAGTGATAAATAATGGTTGGGTGAATATTAAATATAATTTGTTTCGATCGACGATATGAAAAAGAAGTGTTTTTTTTTTTGGCATCGAAAAGGAAGTGTGTTTTTAAATCAAGAAAATTCGACACATTTTTTGTAAAAAATAATTGGATCGAGAGATTCTTCTTACATTCTTACATATTACACGGGTTACAAATACCTTTGGACCGGAACTGCCTACGTCGTCGCCTTCTTTCTCCTCGTGTTAACTTTGATTGATACGGTGGCGTCCGTTCTCCAAGTGACGCAAAAATAATCATCCCACTAAGTATCTTCCTCCACCACCTTCGTTCGAAAAACCTTAATTTTTTAATCTTTCAATACCAATCGACGCTATTAATTAATAAATTTAAAATCCTTTTTGATTACCAAAAAAAAAAAAATTTAAATCCTTTTTCATCAGTTTTTAAACTAAAAGTAAGAGGTTAAAGTTGTTTAATTTTAATTCAGATCTAATAAAGAGAGCCTTTCTTTGCATTGATGTTTATTTTATACGAAATTTAATCAATAATCTTTAAAAAATTTGCTACATGTTTATTAGTCATAGTTTCCTCCTTTTTTTGTCAGTCATAGTTTCCTCCTATCTTTTAAATTTTATTCTATAAATATTCTAAATGGCGATTTCATGCTTATTTCAACCATATTTTGAATTGAAGAAAGAATTAAAAAAATAATCCAAAATAAAAACATGTTTCAAATAATATCTGAACTGAGATGAAAAACCTCCACCCAACAGATCTCACATAATCAAACGATTACATCCTTTATTAATTAAATTGAAAAACAGCAAGCTTATTCTGGATAGGTCCAGTTAAAACCCCATTGATTGATACAACAACCCAAGGGATTACATTCCATAAACACTCAGATCACTCATCACCATCGGAGTGGTTACCATCATCAGGGAGGCTAGTACTTTCGGTGGCTTCGGGTTGGCTCTTCTGGGTTACGAATCTTTTGCAGTAGAGATGGCAGCCGTCCACTATAAAATATATTTTTTCTTTGTTTCCCATGAGTAAGGCTGGAATGCATTGTTTCCTAAACACAATTTTTCCAAACAAGGGGTCTCCAAACTTAGGATGGTGCACATTCACTCCTTCAACATACGGGTAGTAACAACTGATGATAATCATCAACTTCAACATTAATATCATCATCATCATATATATATAACCAATTTTTTATCGCAAATATATATTATATCACCAAAAACCGTACGATGAATCACCAAATTAAATGTTTTTAGCAAGACAAGTTTCAATGCATTTTATCTTTAGAAATGCAATGAGGCATGTAAAATGCAAGTATATGTCTACGTGATATAACATTTGTACAAACTAAACCAAAATTAGTATCCATTTAAAGACTTTGTCATATAACATGCAAGAGTGTGTATGAGTTAGTTCATAGATTATGACATTAACTTACACAAAACTAACATTCTATGTAACGAAGAAAACATGAAATTCCGAGGTAAATGGTCTGGTCTGATAACAATGCATTGCACAAAACAAAAACTATTATAAATTTAGAGAGTTAGGCAGTAGGGTTAGTTACTTGCCAGTTAAAGTAATGAAATATTTGCACTTCTGTGAGGGGGAAGCCGTTGGAGAAGGTCAGAAAGAGTGCATGTTCATCGTTGTAAACGGGACGAAAAGGAAGGGCGTTTGCATTCAACTTAGACATGGCTTCTCTCTTTCTCTTCTTTTCTCACTTCTTTTAGACAACAAGAGATGCTCTCAATTGTCAGTTATCTGTTTTACTTTGTGTATATATAGATGATGAGGGGGAACGTAGGGATAGAAACTGTTTGGAGTTTATGGAATGATATTTTCATTTTGATGGATAATATCAAAAACTTAACTACTGAGTTGTTATACAACTGTGATTAGCTTATAGTCATGTACACACTAGGTATTATAAGAAAACACAACTCTCTTTTATGGTATAAGATTTTCTAAAATCATTTTAGTCCACTTACCCATTATGCTTTTTGACTGTGTAATTTAAAAATATTTCGCCACGTTTTCTTGTGTAATTTCTTTAATTTTTAGAATTTTTTTATTAAAAAAAACAAATAATTTTGTTGTTAAACATATGTATAAACTGCAATAGTGCTGCTGACATGTTATCAAAGGAAGCAGTGAAAATTTCAAATTTGTATGTTTTCTTTGTTTCTCCTCCAATGTGGTTATTAGACTATTTGTATCATCCTTTCACGGTTTTAAAAAAAAAGGTTCATGTTAAAAAAAACTGAAAGTTGGTTGAAGAAAAATAAACAAGTGATTTTACAAGTACAGTTCCAAACTTTATATATTGTTTTGTAGGCCGAAAGTAAAGTAGCATACATAATCTCTCAATGTCAAATTTGAGTATAGTAAGCATATTTATATACACACTCACTCTGCAACAACATCATTCACACACAAAAAAAAACTTGTACAAAAACTCAGGTGAAGAAGACAAAGGTTTACATTTGGCAGTTTAGTTGCAGAGCAATGTGTCTCGTGTGGCATTCCCAGTGGTCGCATTAACCCTAGTGAGTCAAAACAAAATACAATTAAATGCAAACATTAAAATCACATTACATTCAGATTTAGAATAAGATTTGATTCCAAGAGATGAGAGGAGAAGAGGTTTTTTTACCCATCAGCGATTTTGCAAAGGTATTCTCGTTGATCATCTCTTAGAGGAACATCAGTGAAATCTAAAATCCCGTTACAAACTTTGTATAAAGCTCAAAGATAACAAAGAGAGGGTTCTTATTACTATTATTATTATGAAAGCTTTCTTCTTCTTTTTTTTGTACCTGCGCCTGTAATGTTTGATCCCTTGAATGATGTGTTTCCAGTAGCAGTTGCTCCTTCCAAGTTAGCGTTTGTTAAATTCACCTGCAACAATGTTTTAACTATTAACCACTAAAGTCACAGATCCTTTTTTTTTTTGCTTTCTTAGCATTAAACACATACATGGTTACACATTTAAAATATCAACTATGACCTTTGTTACGTTAGCCAAGGAGAAATCTGCACCTCGGAGATCAGTTTCGGATAAATCAGCACCTGGATATGATTATGAATCAGAAGTCTTATGTATTACATACTGTTCTTCTGATGCTTTCAACAAAAGGGAAAGAGAACAAACAAACCTGTTAGGTCTGCATCAAAGAAGCTAGCACCTAACAACTTAGCACCCTTGAAGTTGGCTTGCCTTAGGATGGACTGCGCGACGATGTTACCAAATAGAGGATGATTAAACGAAAGAGTTAGTGTACATTATGATGATTCACTCATTAGAAGGGGATTACCGTTTTGAAGTCCTGCCTGATCAGAGTCTGGCCACTGAAGTCTTTGCCGGATAAGTCCTGTCCCCTGGTGACTCCTTGTCCATAGGGACCTCCACCCTTTTTTTATTTTCATTTAAATAATCCATAAAAACAAATTTTCAAAAAAATAGTTTGCAGCAAAATATAATTCAAAATGTTTCAAACATCTAACAAACACATAATATCTGAATCACAAGCAGATGCATATTAGATCACAAAAGAATTTGCTTCCACTTAAGGAGAGTTACCTTAAAAGCAAGAGCAGGATCAACAAAGAAGAGAGAAGCTGAGACAAGTGCAAGTAAGCTTCTCTTTGAAACCTCTTCTCCTAATGACCAAACCAATGGACTCACCACTTCTTTCCCTTCCTGCTAAAGACAAAACCCACAATCATAAAATTAATAAAGAGTCTCTCTCTTTTTCTGTTTCTGGTTTCTTCAGCCCACACTTCGTTTAAGAGCTTGGGAGAGATGTTCTTACCAGTGAGCAGCGAATGAGACAATGATGACGAGAAGAAGGAGAGTTAGGGAGAGAAGAGAGAGATGGTTTTAGAGAGATGTTGCTGCAGGGAAACGAGACGTTGCTGAGAATTGCCATGTCTTCTTCACGAATGTCTCAGTGGATGAGGCAAAACCAAACAGACTTGCTTTGCTGCCTTGTGGATAAGGTTTGTTTATTATGTTTTGTTACATGACAGGTTGCGAATCGTAAAGCCCATTCTACTTGGGCCACTATAGGCCCAACCAAGCTGTTTGATATCATTTTTTCCGTACACACCAATTTTGAAAATAATATAATATGAAAGTGCTACTTTAGGATTCGAACGGGATCTCTTACCTCGATTAGAATTGCGAGATCACGTGCAAGTCACGTGGTAACAGTTGTACACGGATAAAGATAGCCCCGGCCCAAATACACAGGAACCATCCACAGAGCCCTTCGGGTGAGGGGCAGAAATGTAACTTAGCGGGAATCAAATGATTGGTGTTCGGTGAGAAGGTGGGACCAATTATCTTCCCTCTATTATTTCTCTTTTGAGGCTGACACGTGTATGCTCCATCACGTGACTTCCCACGTGAAAATCTGGCGGTTTTTAATTTGCTCTTTTACACACCTCACGTGGCTCTCACTCGCCCTGTCTGTCTCCTTGCTAACTTTCTCTGAATCTTCAAACTTTCTGCTTTTTCTTTTTCTTTTAGATTTCGCAAGTTTTTTTTATAGATTTCATACTAAACGGAAATACGTTAGATTCTGCTGTTCTTTTATCTTTTAAAGTAGTTTTGAACTGAGTAAAAGTGGTACGCTGTATTCAGTAGCGAATCTAGTTACTCTCAGTTACTAATGCTAACCAATCAAAACTTAATTAGTAATATCACAGAATATATATGTTTTTCTCACACCAAATATATATAGAAAAATTCACTATGATAGTCATTTTTAAGAATAAAAATGTCCCTCAATAAAAAAATAACCAAAATAAATATTATTTAAAGATAAAAATAACCATTCTAGGCTTAGAGTTTAGAGTTATTTAAAAAATAAAAAAATATGAAAGTTATCAAAACAAAAAAAAAGAAGTTATTTTAATCATTTTTAGAGCTATTTTGTGATAAAAACTTAAAAATGCATATTTGAGATAATTGCCCATATATATATGCTCTTCTTTCTTTGTTTAGTTATCTAATTTATGCATGCATGTGACCAGCTGTATTATAAGATTTACAGCGTAACAGTATGTTTTTGTAAAGATCTCTTTGAAGTTTCTATAAACTAGTAATACGAATTGCAGGGTTATCATATAATAAAGTCATATGAATCCATCAACTCTAAGAACGGACCAAATTAAGTGACGGGCTTCCCACGTGAACATGTGTAGTGATTAAGCTTTCGAGTAAATTGCTAGATACGTCAATACCATCATGTGGTACGTGAAAAATATAATAATTATTTTGTAATGATTAAATTAGCTAGCGAACATTTATTGGTGTGGATGCACTACAATCAACAGTGGTACTATATATGGTTGCTTTTTGTTTTCTTTCTTTTTTTTTTTTGCAACTTTTTTGTTTTCTTTCTTTTCGACATCATTGGTGATTTGGTGGTGAATGATATATATACATATAAGTTTTGATTGGTAAATAAATACCATAGGAACCGAAAGTAAATTAATCGAAAGAAACAAGAGGAAATATATCAGCTTAACTGAGAGAAAAAATGTATGAATAAAATAAGAAACAAAATTAAAGTCAATCTTACATGTATTTCCACTAAGACAACCAATTGAGACTGGTGAATTATCAGCTGAACTGGCAGTAAAAACCTTTTTCACCAAAAAGTTAACTCTATTAATACTACATATACAATCACACTCATAAAATTAAAGTTTATTGAACAAACAGACTGTAAATATCAATTCTTACAAAAAAACACTCTAAATGTCGTACATATGACTTCTTAGAAAACGAGAAAATTCATTATAGGTACGACTAGATTACAAATTTATAGAAAAAAAATTATATGGAATGATTTGTTTATGTAGATGCCAAAATTTTACCATTTGAATGGAGTGAAAAAGACAAATCTCATTCCACTTATTTTTGGTGGAATGTATGAAAATAAATGGATGTGATTATAAAATATTCATGATTAAAAATGTTTATGAATGATATGGAACATAATTCCATTTTTTTATTCAATATCTTTCCTTCCATTCATTTGCATTCAATCTTTTTAATTATATTCATCATAATAACATAAAAATGATAATCAGTTATAGGCTTATAGCATATGTTGAAATGGACAGAAAATACACAGGCGCAGATGATACTGACGTATCTTTTCATGTTCCTAAAAAGAAAGAAAAAGGTCCACTTAAAATGTCTATTAATTCATAACACTAGTTTAATGTCAAAACCAAACTATCTTCAAGTGTCTTCTAATTCGTAATGAGACACTTGGGGTTTTTGATCATTGTTTTATAAGTAGTACTGAAATTATTAGTATCTGAATTATAGTATATAGATCGAGAAGGTAATACATGTCAGTTCAAAACCGAATAGGAAAATGAGAGAACACATGGTATGCCAGAGCTTTTGCACATGGATATGGACACACACGTGGGGCTCATTAACCCATGATTAAGCATTTGAAATTTATACATGCATGCATGATTAACCCAGAAACGTGGGCTTGTTTGCATTGGTCGGTTCTTATCGGATCCTCTTCTAATAAGCTAGCTGTTTTATGATGTATGCAAACATATAGTATTTTTAACAATTACAGTTTTCATAACTTTGGAATATTATTAATGTAGCTTGCATAACCACGAACAATTAAGACGTGATTTGCACGCGAGAGAGCTAACGCGTGGGATGTTAGAGAGAGTATCCAATGATTGAAGAGAAGTGGATGTCTGGTCGTGGAGGAACAGAAATTACGCCGCACGAGTGTGGTCGCTGGTGGTGACCACGTTGTCACGCCCCAACTTTTGAAGAAATAATGGGTCGGGACCGAGAGGTTTAAAACCGACCATACTTAGTATTTTTCTTAAGTTTAAGCTTGTAAAATATCTAAGTATGGATAATATAAAATAAGGATGGAAGTGTGTAGAATACTTTAGGAGGAAGTAGCTTAAGAGTGAAGTACTTCATGTTGAAGTTACTTCATAGGAAGGAAATGATCTGAGCCGTTAGATCGGTTCGATCTCCACCGTCCGTTGAGGAGGTGATTTTGTATAAATAGGGGGTGAAGCCTCATTTGTAAATCATTCACCAAGTTATAAAATCAAGTACTTTCTAAAGCTCTGACTTCTCTCTAAAAGTATTCACACTTTCTCTCTCTAAGTGCTGATCGAGTTTGTCCGAAAGGCTGACTTAGTAACCACAAGGGTGGAAAGGTACTAAGGCCGCACGTCCTGATTGCTGTGAAGAAATCAGTCCGTGACAGTTGGTATCAGAGCGGAGTTACGATCCAGACAAAGGGAGCCTCTGTCCGAGTGAAGAAAATGGCTAAGGGAGATAAACAAAAAGAAGCAAGCTCGCAGTCCGGCGTGGAGGAGCGCGGACGGGAGGCTACGTCCACACGTGCTGGCACCCAGCGGGAAAAGAGTGTTTCTCGTGAGGCTCTGGGTGTGGCTGTGGGCGAGATTGGTGAGAAGCTCGAGAGGGTCGAGCATACCGTCACTGAGCTGGAGAGTGTTGTGTTCGGTGGGCTTGAGGAGGTCAAGCAAAATGCTGCCGACTTGGACTCTCGGTTCATTCGGCTCGAGGAGCTGGTGACGGGATCCATGCAGGCTTTGCGTGATGACATCGAGGGGATGAAGGCACGCTTTACTGCAATGGAGGAGGACGTCGCACTGGTCAAGAGGGCAAGCGCGAACGCTGGAACCGTTGAAGGAACCAGTGTTGGTAAGGTTGAATTTCCGAAGCCAAATCGGTTCAACGGGGCGCGGGATGCCAAGGAGGTCGAGAATTTCCTTTGGCAGATGGAGATATACTTCGACAATCTCAACTTGGTGGCTGAGAATGCGAAGGTGAAGGCTGCGACGTCCTACCTGTCGGACACGGCCATGCTGTGGTGGCGAAGGAAACATTCCGAGATCGAGCAAGGAACATGCCGGATCGATACTTGGGATGATTTCAAGAAGGAGTTAAAGCGGCAGTTCTACCCGGAGAACGTCGTGTATGAGGCCCGTAAGAAGTTAAGGGAACTTCGACAGCGTGGCTCGATCCGGGACTATGTGAAGGAGTTCACAACGCTCATGCTTCAGATTCCGAACATGACTGCAGAGGACCTTGTGTTCTACTTCACCGATGGACTGCAAGCTTGGGCCAAACAAGAGTTACAGCGTCGGGGAGTCAAGACAGTGGACGAAGCCATTGCGGTGGCTGAGTCGCTAACTGACTTCCGCACCTCTGGTCCGTCCGAGTCCTCAAAGAAGAAGGAGCAGGTCGTGGCCAAAAGTGGGGGAGCGAGACGGGATACTTCCCGACCATCCAACTCAAGGAGTTTTGAGAGGGGTGCTCGACGGGAAGACTTCGAGGCAAGGAAAAAGTCCTTCGTTCCTAAGGGAGGGTGCTTTGTGTGCAAGGGGCCACATGCGATGAAGGACTGTCCAAAAATGGGATCCTTGTCCGCAATCATGGAGAGTCGGGACACCGAGTCTCCAGAAGAGGAGCCGGGAAAGATGGGATCGTTGCAGCTTCTCAACGCCCTGAAGGCTAACCCGGTGGTAAAGCCAACGAGCAAGGGGCTCATGTATGTCGAGGCTCGGATCAATGACAAACCGACCCGAGTGATGGTGGACACGGGCGCCACTCACAACTTCATGGCGATAGACGAAGCTGTGAGACTTGGTGTCAAGTGGTCCAAGAAGGACGGTTGGATGAAGACGGTGAACGCCAAGGCTCAACCAGTCCATGGGATAGCCCGAGGGGTCGGGATGAAATTGGGAAGCTGGAATGGTCCGGTGAACTTCTCAGTCATTCCTATGGACGACTTCAAGGTAGTCTTGGGTATGGAATTCATGAGACAAGTCTCAGCCATACCCATGCCTGCGTTGAGCTCGGTATGCATACTCGAGAAGGGATCACCGTGCATGATTCCAGCCTTGGAAGAGAAAACCGATGGGACGAGGCAACTATCGGCGATGCAGCTCACCAAGGGGGTGAAGAAGGGTGAACCCACGTTTTTGGCTATGATGAAGGTGGAGGATCAGCCCAAGAACGTGGAGTCTATCCCACAAGTCGTCGAGGCAGTCCTTGAGGAGAACAAGGACGTGATGCCAGCTAAGTTGCCTGAGAAGTTACCACCGAGGAGGGCGGTGGACCATCAGATCGAGTTGGAGCCGGGAGCCAAACCACCATCTATGGCACCTTATAGGATGGCTCCATCCGAGCTGGAGGAGTTGAGGAAACAACTCGATGAGTTGTTATCGACGGGGAAGCTGAGACCGTCGAAGGCACCTTATGGCGCCCCGGTTTTGTTCCAAAAGAAGCATGATGGTTCGTTGAGGATGTGCGTGGACTACCGGGCCCTTAACAAGGTGACGATCAAGAACCGTTATCCCATTCCGCTGATTGCCGACCTATTCGATAGACTTGGTGGGGCAAAAGTCTATACGAAGATGGACTTGCAGAAGGGTTACTATCAAGTCCGGATAGCGGAAGGGGATGAGCCGAAGACTGCGTGCATAACGCGGTATGGGTCGTTCGAGTGGTTGGTGATGCCCTTCGGGCTTACGAACGCCCCAGCCACGTTTTGCACCCTTATGAACCAGATCCTACAACCCTACTTGGATCGGTTCGTGGTGGCATACTTAGACGACATAGTCATCTACAGCAACTCGATGGAGGAGCATGTAGAGCACCTACGGACAGTTTTCCGGGTTCTCCGAGAAAACGAACTGTTCGTGAAGAGGGAGAAGTGCACGTTTGCCACTGAGGAAGTTCAGTTCCTTGGCCATGTTATCGGCCATGGAAAGCTGAAGATGGATGAACCGAAGGTCAAGGCGATTATGGAGTGGGAGGCCCCGACCAAGGTGACGGAGTTGAGATCTTTCCTTGGTCTGGTCAACTACTATCGTCGGTTCATCGAGGGATATTCAAGGAAGGCAGCACCACTGACGGACCTTCTCAAGAAGGGGAAGACATGGGACTGGTCCGGACGTTGCCAAGAAGCCTTCGAGGAGCTGAAGACTGCAGTAAGCCAGGAACCCGTCCTTGCCTTACCCGACTTCAGTCTCCCTTTCGAGTTACACACGGATGCCTCCGACTTTGCCATCGGGGGAGTGCTGATGCAAAATGGACACCCAATTGCCTTTGAGAGCCGCAAGCTCAATGAGACTGAACGGCGGTACACGGTTCAAGAGAAGGAGATGACCGCGATAGTCCATTGCTTACGAGTTTGGAGACACTATCTTCTGGGATCGCACTTCTCAGTCAAAACGGACAACGTGGCGACGAGCTACTTTCAGACCCAGAAGAAGCTGTCCCCGAAACAGGCAAGATGGCAAGACTTCCTGGCTGAGTTCGATTACACTTTGGAGTACAAGCCAGGAAAGGTGAATGTGGTGGCCGATGCACTAAGTCGGAAAGCAGAGCTAGCAGCAATGAGCCAAGTCGAGGGGACCATTATGGCTCGAATCCGAGAGGGGCTGGAACGCGATCCAGTCGCTAAGGAGCTGGTGAAACTATCCAACGAAGGGAAGGTGCATCGATTTTGGGTAGAGAACGGGCTACTCTATACCAAAGGTCGAAGACTTTATGTGCCTAAGTGGGAAAGTCTTCGACGAGACATCATTCGGGAGTGCCATGATACCCGATGGGCGGGCCATCCGGGACAGAAGAGAACAATGGCACTTATCGAAGCAGGATACTACTGGCCACGGATGAGGGATACCGTGGAACTTTATGTGAAGACTTGTCTTGTTTGCCAGCAAGACAAGACGGAGAACAAGCAGTCCGCGGGTTTGCTACAGCCACTTCCGATTCCAGAGAGACCATGGGACTCGGTTTCCCTAGACTTCATCAGCGCATTGCCTAAGTCCGAAGGGTTCGGATCCATCCTGGTGATTGTGGACCGATTCTCTAAGTATGGGACGTTCGTGGCTTGCGACCGGGACTGCACCGCGGAAGAGGCAGCAAGGGCGTTTTTCAAAAACGTGGTTAAGTTATGGGGACTTCCGCGGAACATCGTGAGTGATCGTGATCCACGATTCACCGGGCGCTTATGGACGGAGCTGTTCAAAATGCTTGGGACAGAACTAAGTTTCTCAACAAGCTTTCACCCGCAATCTGATGGGCAGACCGAAAGGGTGAATGCCTTGCTTGAGAGTTATCTCCGTCACTTTGTAAGCGCCAACCAACGAGACTGGGCGAAGTTGCTGGATATAGCCCAGTTCTCTTACAACCTTCAACGCAGCGAGGCGACAGGACGCAGTCCATTCGAGCTCGCAACAGGACAACAGCCACTAACTCCACATACTTTGGCTGCACCAAGGACTGAGGGGAGAAGTCCAGGGGCGTTTATCATGGTCAAGCAGTGGGAAGAACATGCGGATCAGGCCCGAGCATGTTTGGAGAAGTCCCGTAAGCGTATGAAGAAGTGGGCAGATGAGAAGAGACGGTCTTCGGAGTACTCAGTGGGCGACCTTGTACTTGTGAAGTTACTTCCACAACAGTTCAAGGCATTCCGGAGCCTACACAAAGGCTTGATCCGGAGGTACGAAGGGCCGTTCGAGATAGTTGGGAAGGTGGGAAAGGTTTCCTACCGACTTGACCTACCGGATACACTTAAGATCCATCCGGTCTTTCATGTGAGCATGCTGAAGCCGTACCAGGCTGATATGGACGACCAAGACAGAGGCGTCTCGACCAGGGCACCACCAGTCATGACCAAGTCTTATGACAAGGAGATTGGGGAAGTACTGGCGTCCAAAGAAGTCAGGAAGCGAGGAGTCCCAAGACAGACCCATTTTCTCATCAAATGGAAGGGACTGCCGGAGGCGGAAGCAACTTGGGAACCGGAAGAGGACTTGTGGCAATTCCGGGACGCACTGAAGGCATACATGGCGACGAGGGCGTCACCAGCATAGGTGGGGGAGGATGTCACGCCCCAACTTTTGAAGAAATAATGGGTCGGGACCGAGAGGTTTAAAACCGACCATACTTAGTATTTTTCTTAAGTTTAAGCTTGTAAAATATCTAAGTATGGATAATATAAAATAAGGATGGAAGTGTGTAGAATACTTTAGGAGGAAGTAGCTTAAGAGTGAAGTACTTCATGTTGAAGTTACTTCATAGGAAGGAAATGATCTGAGCCGTTAGATCGGTTCGATCTCCACCGTCCGTTGAGGAGGTGATTTTGTATAAATAGGGGGTGAAGCCTCATTTGTAAATCATTCACCAAGTTATAAAATCAAGTACTTTCTAAAGCTCTGACTTCTCTCTAAAAGTATTCACACTTTCTCTCTCTAAGTGCTGATCGAGTTTGTCCGAAAGGCTGACTTAGTAACCACAAGGGTGGAAAGGTACTAAGGCCGCACGTCCTGATTGCTGTGAAGAAATCAGTCCGTGACAACGTGCTGCCATCCTGGCGACTTCCCACGAGTTCATGCACGTGAACTCCTTCCCATCTCCCATGTGACCTCCACGTCTTCTACTTTTTTACTTGTTCGTAAATCTTGATTCAGTTCTACACTCGCTCCACCGCAACGCAACACTCTGTAATGTAAAAGTTCCACAGTCATGAATATACTCAAACATTGTTAGACAATCTGAGCACATTTGATATATTCTTCCTTTGATTTTCATTATGAACTTCACTGTGGCTAATAAGCTACTTGCAACCGTTTTTAAACTGGCACTTTGTTTTATCAACATTCATTATAGCGTGAGTTGATAATAATATTGATGACATTTTATATAAATTAAATTGTTATAATACATTTAAGTTAGCGTGTTAAGCCCAACATCAAAAAGATTATTACAGTTTATAATAGTAATGATTTTTAGCATGCGAAATCCTTTAACAATTAATATAACGAGTTGTATAAACTCGGTTGAACATTACAGTTATTGTTGTTTTCCACTATGATTAGTGGAAAATAAGAAAAATCCGGAGTAAAACTCAGTTTGTTGGTATAATTATTCTATTTTAAGCAACCACTCAAAACCATCAGCCCACCAATACTCCAAATAAAATAAATTGTATAAAAGTAATCAGCGCACCACCAGTACTGATTTAGCAGAAAGATTTGAGATTAAGGAAAAAAGCATGACCACATTGATTGAAGATATCCAACATGTCAAATACAGATTATTAACAAAAAGAATAAATTGGAAAGTAACATGCATACTGTGGGTGTTTTTTATTTTGCTAATTACTGTGGGTGGTTGAAAGCGTCGAACGTTTTAATTTTAAAATTAAAATAATACTCTTATGTTCCCAAAAATAAAATTTTCTAAAGTGTTGATGCTTATTAAGAATTTAATAAATGTTTATAATAAATTTTTTTACTTTATTTTACACTTTCCAATAACTTTTCACCAATGAAATTTAATCAATTCAAATATTTTCATTTAACGTTTCTTAATAATATAAAAAAATACCTTAAACATATAAAAAATCTTCTTTGTAGAACAAGTAAAAAATCTAAAACATTTTATTTTCGGAAACGGAGGAGTACTAATTGAAGCTGGCCCGTCTTGTTTGTAACCCTCAAAGAAACTGAAGCTGTGATAATGATAGCATTATCAACAAACAATACTAATGGTTGTCTCAGCGACAAGTAGCCGCGAACTCTACCACAACTAGTCTTCTCCAAATGTCCGTTTTATACTCGACTGAGACCATACAAATCAATGGAAAACTTGAATTTGGCTTTTACTAGTAGTTGACCAAAAAAGAACTACAAATTAAATGACAGTGTTTTGGTATAAGGGAATTATAAATGGAATCGAATATTTAATGGAAAATAATGTTGACCAAAAAAAAAAAAAAAGGGAATTATAAATGAATCGAATATTTAATGGAAAATCAAAATAATGTTGCATTCACAGGTAACTCTAAAGTCCAACCCCATACCGTGTTAGCCTCTAGTGTAACCTATCAAATACAACATCGTTTCTGACGTCCATACCATTTTGAGCCCAACGCCATTCTCTTCTTCTCCACCCGCACATACTCGCTAGTAGTACATTTCACGTTCAGACACACGTCACCTATATACATATGTTTTTTTCCTCTTAAATGGTTCTTACATGTTTTAAGAAATAAAACAATTCACACAAAGATCTGCACGACTAGTCAAGACTTTTATTGTGTATATCACTTCCCAAATGTGAAACATCACCTTTTTAACTTGTTAAATAAACCATGCTTGGATATCTTCCAGTTAGTCAAATTTTAAATACGAATTTTGGAAAGTAAAATTCAATGATATAAAATAAATTATATAATAGTCAAAACACAGCTAACTGAAACTGAAATCTTAGGTAAATGTTAACGTTTGCTATTGACTTTTAGGATGAAAATAAACGAAATAACTTTTCTCAGAAGTTCAACGTATTGGAATAAATGGGGTTTTCTTTTCTTAACATTTATTACAGCAAAATAAAAAAATGAGCAGGTAACAGTATAAATCATCATTGCAATGACAAGGGTCTCTCTGACACAAGTCATCATTGAAACCCCCAAGCCCCCACATAGACCTCCCCCCCCCCCTCCCCTCCCCCTCCTCCTCTCTCTCTCTCTCTCTCTCTCTCTCTCTCTCTCTCTCAACATCTCAAATTTTTGAATTATATAGTAGTCGTATTAATCAGCATCATTTTCTCGAGAAAATCTTGAAAATCTTGAAAATCCAAGAAAAGAATTATCTTTTTTGGAGAAATGGGTGAAAGAGATGATGGGTTAGCTCTGAGTCTAAGCTTGGGGTTTAGTCAACCAAAGGAACCATCCCTGAGGTTGAATCTAATGCCTTCTACAACTTCTTCTTCGTTTCCTCGCATGCAAAATCACAAGAATAAGCATCTCCCGAAGAAAACTCATCACAGCTCTTGGCCTCATCTATTTCAGCCTTCTGGTAAATTTATTTTCTTATTTCTCCTTTTTATTTCCCTGAGATTTTATTGTACATTTAATGTGTGAGGATTATGTTTCTGTACAAGATATGATTATGTTTCAAATCTTCATACATGTCTATGTTGCAGATCCGATTTTTTTCTAATATATATGTTAGCTTTACAAGACTGAAGTTGACCATGCTTTTAATTATCTAAAAGGAACCACACGTATAACCGCAGAGAGAAACTCCAACTTTGGATCTTTTCTGAGAGGTTTCGACGTGAACAGACCTCCATCGGTGGCGGTGGTGGTTGACTTAGACGAAGAGACGGCCGGCATGTCGTCTCCGAACAGCAACGTTTCGAGTGTGAGTGGAAATAAGAGGGATCTTGCTGCAGCGGCGAGAGGAGAAGGAGATGAAACCGAGGGGGAGAGAGCTTCTTGCTCACGCGGCGGCGGAAGCTGTGGAAGTGACGACGAAGACGGAGGAAACGGAGACGGTTCAAGAAAGAAACTCCGGTTATCGAAAGAACAAGCTTTGGTTCTTGAAGAGACTTTCAAAGAACATAGCACTCTTAATCCGGTTAGTGGCATTTTCGTAAAAATTACCTTAGAGGGCAAGCATTTAAAACCAGCGTCTTCTTATTTCATTTTCGAACCATCTGACTGGGCAGAAGCAAAAGCTGGCACTAGCGAAACAGTTGAATCTGAGGACAAGGCAAGTAGAAGTGTGGTTCCAGAACCGCAGGGCAAGGTAAAGTAAATCTTCATTATCTCTAGGGGTATTAAAGGGTAATATTACTGTACAGAATCTTAGTAATTGCTATGATGGGGATATAATTGTCCTTTTATGACCCCAATAGATTTTCATCTCACTGTCCTAAAAAGAAAATCGTATTTAGGGATCTTCTGTCACATGGAGTTTTCTACTTTTTACTACAGCCTTTTCAAAGAGGGATCAGAGAGATGCATGCATGCGTATACATTAAAAGAAGAATCTAATTCTGTTTTGTTTCTTTGTCATATTCTCCATTTTAATTTTTATAGAAAAAAATTATTGACATTATATATAGCTAGTTTAGTCAAAATAAAAAGAATTGCGTAATCTTCAAAAATATATACTATTATTTTTCTGCAGGATAATAACATTTTTTTTTGGTCATGAGCAAGGATAATAACATTATATATTTGACTTTCTTACATGTTCAGGACGAAGCTGAAACAAACGGAGGTTGATTGTGAGTATTTGAAGAGATGTTGCGATAATCTAACGGAGGAGAATCGTAGGTTGCAGAAGGAAGTATCTGGGCTCAGGGCGTTGAAGCTGTCTCCAAATCTCTACATGCAAATGACTCCTCCAACCACTCTTACCATGTGCCCTTCTTGTGAACGTGTCTCAGCTTCCTCCTCTACTGTGGCTGCTCCTCCTCCTCCTCCCTCGTCTTCATCAGCTCACTAGGGAAGAGTATTCTCGGTAGTTTTAGTTAGTATATACTATAAATATAAGAATGAAAACTGAAACTTAAAGTTTTCATGCGAGATTAAATTCTATCTATTACAAAATGAGAAAGACGTCATCTGGATCTGAGACTTTTAACACTGTAAACTAACTCTTTGACATAATGTGTTGCATCTCCTGTTATAAACTCCGAGACAATATAATCTATCAATCTATCTCAGTCCTGCTACATCCACATCCTCTTTCTTAGCTTCGTTCTTCCACATCATGTTTTTCACCATCTTGACATCGTCCTATCTTGAATTCTTGATTCTCCAGCATACAAGTTCCTCAACAGAACATAGTTCCCATCATTCCGAGGCTCCAATTCAACCGCATTCCTTAAAATTCTCTTGGCCCTTTCTGTATCCTTGCTTTGCCCACATGAAGACAATAAAGAGCTTAGGATTATTCCGTTTGGTTCAAAAAGCATGTTTGTAATAAAATCCTCTGCGTCTTCTAGGTGCCCTGCCCTTCCTAGTATATCAACCATGCAGCCATAGTGCTCAATTTTAGCATTAAGGCCACACTCTTCCATCGTATGGAACCATTTTCTCCCTTCCTCCACTAATCCAACATGGTCACAAGCTAAGAGAACCACTAATCAAATCCTTTGCTTCTTCCAAGTGACTACAGTTTTAATTCTGATCTCATCAAACAAACTTCTAGCAGAGGTCTGGAACAAGACACACTGACTCGTGGGGACCCGTAATTATCTAAAGTGGACTAGTTATTGGGCTTTACGAAATAAATACGTTACTAAATCAGAATCCAATAAATTGGAGTTCGGACTAAAGATGGAACAAAGTCCTTGTTAATCCCGTTAGTCGATAGGATATCAAATGACCCAAACATATTAGTTATATTTTATATTATATTCAATATTTTGAATATATTTGTTTAATTTTCTTGAATTTATCGATAAAATTCATATATTTTGGATAACGACCACTCGTATTTATCTGGTTTTAATATCAAAAGCTGAATCGAAACTGAAAGAAACTATACCAAATCAATGATTCTAAATTTGTTTTACCTTAAAGATTTTAAACCTGTTGTTTCCTAGTAAACTGATATGAATATCCAAATTCCAAATGCTTATAGCTATGATATGTCAAGAAGAATAAAAAGGCAAAGAGAAGCTGCAACTCTGTAGTAGTTGCTAGTACTAGGAATCTTCAAAACGCCAGACCACAAGTTGCCGGATCAAGAAAATTATGACTTGGATTGCTCCAAAAAAGGAAAGAAGAAAAACGTTTTCCGTGATTAATTCGATTAAAGATGTGATTTTACAAAAGCCCTCGTGTGAGAATCTTGACCAACAAATGGTGGCGCAAGTCAAGTAACTTATGGAAACAAGAAATTCCTGTTTTCTAATCAGTTTGTAAATCTAACGACATAGGCTACTTATGTTGCATTGATAAACTATATTTTAGTAAGACTTTTTTTGTAACTATATTTTAGTAAGACTTACCTAATAGATTCCCAGTAAATTAATGTTGGATCGTTCTGATTATTAAGAATAGACTATTAGGTGCCGAAAATAAATAATTAGCATAGTATTAGGTTAATTAACTGTTTAATATCCCTGTTAATAATGTGACCACCCACCTACTTTAAACTGTCAATTTTGTTTGATCAACCGACAATGATGATTAAACAGTTTACAAGTTACTGCATATCAAAGCAACTTCATCTATGATATGAGGATCTGAGAAACTATAGGATGAATTAATATGTAGTCTTTTCGAAAATTTATCTATTATTTTATTCATATTTAGCATTTAATCATTTTTAGAACTTTTTCATACCAGGGTGAAGCTGTTCTCATTTTATTCAATATGAAAATCTTCAACACTGTAAGGTTTGAACTAGTGACAAGAAGTAGAATTGTAAGGTTTGAACTGGTGACAAGAAGTAGAAAAACAAAATATTAATGATAAGAAATCAATTATAATTTGACACTACTTGTTTTTTAAAACTGATAGAAATGATAATATAAGTGAAACTTGTAAGTGTTACTATAGAATCGAATCAGGAAAACAAAAGAGAGTCCATATAGAGTTTCTATCACATTAGATATGATCAAAACCTATTGACCTTATACATAAAATTAAATTTTACTTATTTAAATGCTTAATTAAATCATTGCTGATAATCAAAATACGTATATGCCGATTGATCCACAGTGAAATCCATATTCGGAACAACCAAGCTAGATTCACCGTCTTCAACGTGACCTACACTCTTCTGCTCCGGCGATGAATAATCGGAGACTGACGGTTCCGGCGAACGACGGCGAGGTCTGATCCTAACCGGCTCATACTTACAAGTACCAATCAAATGTGGAAAGTTAAGCTTAGCTTTTGACCCCTTGAGCTGAAACGCTGCTCGGTCGTAAGCCACCGCCGCGTCTTCCGGCGTCTCGTAAGTCCCGAGCCAAACCCTAGCTCCGTTCTTCTTTGGATCCCTTATCTCCGCCGCGAACTTCCCCCACGGCCTCCTCCTCACTCCCCTGTACTGCATTCCCTTTTGCCTCGGCGGAGCGTTGGAACCACTCGCCTCCGACGCAACCATCGTCTCCGTCTTCTCTTCTCTCACGGTAACTTCCGCTGGAGAGGAGACAGGAGGAACGGTGGGTGTCCAGCCGGAGCTAACGGCGTCGCGGAGAGTGTTGTAGATGGCCATGTCTTGAGAGTCGTCGACGCTTAACGGCAAGTCGCTCCAGTTATCGTTTAAGATAACGTTGCTGAAACTAGGGTTCCGGTAGAAAACGGGTGGGTTAACACCGTTATTGACGGAATCAGCTGAGTTTGTTGAGTCGTTGTAATCAAAACCTGACATTGTTGGCGTAGTTAGGGCTTGAGAGTGGGTTTAGAGAGTGAAATGAAAGATGTCGTATTGTTGCTTAAAACACTGCGGAGGAGATTTGATTTATAAAGGTACGGAACGAGAAGGTCCATGGAATGTTCTTTGAGACTGAACATGAATACATGATGATGTCTTTACCTTTAGGATGATAGTGTGTCCAAAGTTTCCTTGTTTCTATTTAAATATCCCTCGTTGTTTAAAAGGCCATACCGCGACAAAGTATTAGTTATTTATTCTGTTTGGTCTTTTTTTGGTCTTTCTTTTTCAATACTCTCATAATCATTTTTGTAACAATCTTGTTCATAATATTCGTCCATTTTTTCGTTAGGATTTGGCGATGATAATAGTTACAATATAGGTGTTTAATCAAACATAGGTGTAAAACATTAGAAACATATAACTTAGTGAATATCTGCTTATTTATAATTTAAGTAATTCCCAAACTCAGAACTGATTCATTAACTTATAATTTTATATATAATAGTTTTTTCAGTTGATCATCGTTTACCATTGGTCAATGGCAATGTCAAGGTTCGTCACTTTTGAATAATCAACATGGTCAAAAGAAAAAGCTAATTTGTAAATTAGAAATAGTTACAACGCGCAACACAACAGTGAGTCAACAAAACAATGGAAATATAGCTAGATTCGTTAGAACAACGACGGGTCTAATAAACTATATTTTAAATACATAATGCAGAAAATTTTCAGGTATGGAATGAATAAAATATGTGCCAATAACCAAAAACTTATATTTATTTTCGTTATACTAAGAGCATCTCCAACTCCACTTTATTTTTTACTTTAAAATAAAGTGTAGAATAAAAAATACTTCAATAGTACTATATTTCTTATTTTATAATAGAGTAAAAAATAGGTTTACTTTAAATATAGAGTAATATATATTTTTTTTGTTCATTATTCTATTTTCTACTATAAAATAGGGTATCATATGAGCAAACTCAAACTCTATTATATAGTTAATCTATTTTAGAGTAAAAAATAGAGTAAACTATTGAAGATGGTCTAAGGAGAATAAGGCATCAGCTCCCGGGTTTTTAAAATAATAATCATTACCCCTCTAAAGAAAATTTAAACTAATATTATACTCACCAACACAACTTTCACGTGCCAACGAATGTTCTAGTAAAATAATACTATTAAGCCTGACGTAGAAAGGCAAAGTCATACTCCTACCTCAAAGACACGTTTTGTTAATTGACTTTCCTTTTACTCAATCCACTTAGGGGTGGGCGTTCGGGTATCCGTTCGGGTTCGGATTGGGTATTTCAGATTTTCGGGTATTTCGGTATAGAGGTGTAGGACCCGTTCGGGTATTTCTATACTTCGGATCGGGTTCGGGTATTTTTAGTTCGGTTTCGGTTATTTTGGATCGGGTTCGGATATTTAGATTTTGAAAAAAAATTAAATTTTTCATTTCTTAAATTTCTTGTATTTAAGAATATAAATTTTACTTAACTTTTATTTTATTTTTAATAGATTAAATGGTTAATAGATTTGGACATAACATTTTAAAACTAAAAATGCATTAATTTAGTTATTGTTTTAAAATTTTGGATGTAACTTTTTGTTAATTTTTGAAATAAAAAAACTTGACATGCTTTTTAAGTGAGTACTAAATCATTTTTTTCGTAATTGCATGTATATCATCTATACTATTAAAGCAGGATCCTATTGTCATAATTACCTTAGGGGCATGTTTCTTTCACTAACATTGCATGTTTCATTAAGGGCAATTAAGTAATATTAATAACAAATCTATATTGGATCATTTTTTTTGGATCCAGCCCAAATCAAATCTCTCTTGGGCCATTTGGGCCTATTAAAAAATCAGATTCAATTCTCTTTTTTTTTTCTTTGGGCCATTGAGTCCAAGTTCAAATAATTTTTTTTCAACTATTCTTAATTATTATTTTTTTCTTTTCTTAATATAATTTAAGCATTCATAAAAATAATTGAATTTTTTTATTGAAAAGTATAAATCTTTATTAAAAGTATATAATTTTTTAATTAAAATATTAACCCCATAATAAAATTAATTTATCAGAGTTATACCAATTTAATTCATTAAAAAAATAAAGTTTAATTTTTTTTAAAATAAATAGTCATTTAAAATGAAATACGATAAATAAAGATAAAATTTTTAAGTCTTTTATAAAATAAAACAAAAATATATGAAAATGTGACATTTACTAAATATTTGTCAATTGAAAAAAAAAACAAAAATAAACCCGCGCTTTGAAAGCGCGGGTCAAAATCTAGTATGAACTTAAAGTATGTGTAGTATTAATATAAATATTTTATATAAAATAAAAGATGTAAACTAGAAATATAAGGTTAATTATACATATGTTCGGTTATCTTCGGATATCCATTCGGGTTCGGATATTATCCATTCGGGTTCGGGTATCCAATCTCTCCTAATTCAATATCCGTTCGGGTATTTTGTTACTTCGGTTCGGATTTCGGTTCGGGTTTTTCGGATCGGGTTCGGGTGCCACTTCGGATATCGGGTAAAGTGCCCACCCTTAAATCCACTGGTTCATTTCTCTGTAACATCACTCTATACCTATACAGGAACAACATTTAAATAATTCTATTTGAGTATATTCCTTACTTAAATAGACGTTGGCATTTTACGCAGGGAACGGCGGAACGAAACAAACTATCTAAACAAACTGTGATACAATATTGGGCCAAAGGCCCATAAATTGATACCCCTTATGAAACGCCCGTCATGCTTGGTTCAGTCAAAATCAAGGAGAGTGGAATGGGACCAAAGTTCAGCTCAATTTGTAGTCTTATTACAGACAATGAGGAAAGACAACAACAGTCCACTTGTTTGGGACTGGAAAGAAGTGGACTGGAAAGGGACACACCATAAAAGACTAAATCATCTATTAAAATGTACTCCTACAATATATCTTTATAACTATGTTTAGCATTGATTCCTTTCAACAGAAAACTCATTGTTTGAATACTAGTCCAGAAAATATATTATTTAAATTGGGGTGTATCAGTTCAAATTTTTTTTTTTTACAGAAACGCACAAAACAGTAATTTGATTAATACATATATATATATATATATATATCAATAATGCATATAGTAAAAGTAGACCATTTACCATTCACCTAATCTGACAAAATGATCATTTCTCTTCTTTGTCTGAAGAACATAGGGTTTCTTCTTGGACCACCATAACATGCATGGCAGTGACAACAATCCATTGACTCAAAAGAAAAAGAGATTCCGACAAACACAGCAGTAGTAATAGTAGTAGTACCAAAGGAGATTTTCTTAAGACTTGGAGCTTTCCATGTCCTTACAAAAGTTTTGGTTCAAATGGAAGACAGATTTAACCTCCTAACCCCCTCCACTCTGATCTATTAAACCCCCTTGACATAAGAAGACTATAACTACTAATTAAGCAACCAAACACAAACTCTTCTGAGGGAAAAAAACAAAGCCTTCAGAAAAACTCAAAGTCTAGAAACTTCCCACCAGCTTTTGCATCTCCTCCTCCTCCTCCTCCTGCTGCTGATGCTGATACAGGTGGTGGTCCCATCATCCTCTTGCTGTTACTACCAAACCCAACAGGATCAATCGGTCCATACTTCGGCGGCGGCTCTACCTCCATCTGCCTCGGCACTTCAGGAGGAGTACTACACCTTATCAACGCCCAGTTCACTCCTTCGAAAAACGGATGCTGCTTAATCTCCGTCGCTCCTCTCTTCGTCCCCAACCTACTCTTCGGATCTTTCACCAGCAACGCCTGAACCAAGTCCCTCCCCGCGTAGCTAGTGGCCGGCGACTCAGGGAACTTCAACTGCTCTCCCACCACATTAAACAGAGTAGCTCTGTTCCCTGATCCTTTAAACGGCGTCTTACCGTATAAAAGCTCGTGAACAAAGATACCAAACGTCCACCAATCCACCGCGCTTCCGTGCCCTTCTCCCTTGATGATCTCCGGAGCTAAGTACTCGTGCGTTCCGACAAAGGACATGGACCTCGTGTTAGGCTCGGCCACCAGCTCAGGGAGGGAACCTCCTGAGTGGTGTGATTTGAAGAAATCTGTTTGAGTTTTACGAGTCTTGTTCTTTTTGGTGGGGAAGATGCGACGCGGTAAGAAGCACGAGGGCTGGATGATGCAAGAGGATGTGGGCTCTATGCAAGCGGGTTGGACGCAGAAGGCGCCGCGTTTTGAGGGGTCGGAGTCGAAGGTTTTGATCAGGGTTGGTGAAACAGCGCATCTTAGGGAGAGGTCGAAGTCTGAGAGCATTATGTGACCGTCGTCTCGGACGAGAACGTTCTCGGGTTTCAAGTCTCTGTAGACGACGCCGAGCATGTGGAGATACTCAAGCGCCAGCAGCACCTCTGCAGCGTAGAACCTGCCAAAGAAAAGGAAACGTGTATAGAAAGTGAGATCATCATAGTGAATGAAACTTAGCTCTGGTAACGTTGGAACTAAGCATGGACACATTTGGAACAGAGGAACCAAACCATACCGAACCAAAGAAACTGTAACTAAACCAAATTTTATCAATATCCGAGTGGATCATATATATATCTAGAACCGAGAAACCGAAACCAAACCAAACCGGAAATAAACTAACAACTGAATGGATACTCAAACTTTTAATACACATATTATATACCTAAAAATATTAGATATATTAAGATTCTAAATAACCAAATATTTTGAAATACTATTTATAAACAGAATTATCCGAATTACTCTAATATTTTTTATCCAAAATATTAAAAATTATCTAAATTATCCAATACTTGTATCCGAATAACCCAAATCAATATTTAAACTGAAAAAATCTACTTATCCGATGTTTTTGTCCGAATCAGAGCTAAACTAGACCCGGATTATTTTTTTCCAGATATTAGATGGTTTCCAACTTTGCTACTTGAACTGACCAAAAAAAAAAAAATAACCAAACCGAAAAACAAAATAACGAACCGAAACCAATCCAAACCGAATTTTGTAAGTTTCTAAATTTCTAGAACCAAAAAGACCCCTAAACCAAAATATCCGAACCGAAAACCGAATGCTAATGCCTAGTTTTGGAACCGAGAGACAAAAGACATACCTAGCAGCATACTCAGAGAAATGCTTCCCAGGCTGACGCTGCCTCAACGTATGCAGATCACCACCAGGACAATACTCCATAACCAAACACGAGAACCTATCCGTCTCAAAATGAGTATACAACGTCGGCAGAAACGGATGATCCAACAGCTGCAGAATCTCCCTCTCAGTCTGCGCCCTATTCAGCTTCTTCCTATTCTCAAGAGACGCTTTATCCATCACCTTCACAGCGAAATGACACCTCGTCCCACTCAACTCCGCCAGATACACACTCCCTATATCGCCACACCCCAACCGCTTCAGCAGCTTGAAGTGACTCATCCCTAGAACACCGTCCCGCGTCCTCACGGCTAAAATAGCGTTCCACCTCGGATCGTTCCCTTTGTGAGGCTTGTTGAGGCTCCCCGTGAAGTTGCTCCAGCTGCTCTCTTCGCTTAAGCAGCTGCTGTCGCTCGCTCTGCTCTCGAAGGAGTCGAACACCATGTTGATGCTCCTGTTGTCGATGTAGTTCTTGTCCATGCTAAGCACAACGTCGTTCCTCTGCTGATCAGCGGAAGTGCTGTTGGCCATACTCATGGCCCTGGCGAAGTTTATGCTTTCCACGCTGCTGTTGTGTGGGCTCGCGTCCCAGACGCATTCCTTGTCTGAATCTTGCGGTGGTGGGAGAGAGTTGTCTGTGTTCTGAGAGGCACGAGCCATAGATGTGGCAGGCTCAGGGACGCAGAGGGAGAGATCCTCGAGGAAAGGTCCTTTAGTGGAGCTAGGGACATAAACAGTTGTTATGAGATCCATGTCGTCAGGCTCTGGAGGATGGCTAACACCGCGGAACGAGCTGGAGCCAGCTTCATCACCACCACCACCACCTACCTCTTCGATCTCCAGCAAAGGGTACTTTGAATCCATCGTTGTTGGCCTCACCACAGGCTCAAACTCCTGAAAATCATTCATATCTCCACCAATCATCATCAACTCGTCTCTGTGATGCACATTGAGAACTTGGCTTAGCTCTCTCCCTAACGTCGTAGTGGGATTCTGATTCACTGATCTTCCTCCTCCCTTGTTGTATCGAGCAGCTCGTTCCCTCAGAGACTCTAGTTGCATACCGTTATCTCTATTTTCAAAGTCTAGGTATTGTCTTCTTGAGACAGGACCTTTACTAAGCTCACCGACTCTTTCCATATCCAGCATTCATACGAGATCTTCAACACTCCAAAAACAAATCTCTTTATACCTTATAAAAAAAACATGTTTAACTAAATCAATCAAACAAAATATGGGACCATCTTGTCTGAGAATAAATATAACGCGTGATTTGGTAATAAACCCTCAGGGCTAATTTTTTTGGTTTCGAGACAAAGATACAGAACACGAGTTTGTGTATGTCTGTATTATATCCCTCCATTGCTCGATAACAACCATAGGGATTGAAGATTTCATTTTTAACTTTTCATTTACAAAACCCATTTAGAAAACGACAAAAAGAAAGAGACTTTAGTCACTAACCGGAAACTAAGAGACGAAGATCCCGAGATTAAGCAGTCTTCCGGTTACAATGCAGAGAGATTTTATCACCGGAGAATGCTTCTTTCTCCGATGAAGCAGAGAGGCGATGAAAGAAGAAGAAGAAGAAACCCTCGACTCCTCACTCCTCAGGCTCGAAGATTGAGAGTTGTGAAGAAAGGCTTTTGCTTTATGTGTGTGTGTGTGTGGGCGCTATCTCTAGCTGTAGAGCTGCGACTGACGGTAACGGAGGAAATTTTTTATTTTATTTTTAAAGGAAAAAATTAAAGGAGAGGTGAGAGTGGGACCCGTATACTGTAGGGTCCAGTCATTAAAGTGGGACCGACATGTGTTCCTTCTTCAACCTACAATTTGGTTTGAGACGTTTCTTTTGTTATGGTTTTTGATCAGATGTTTCTTTCTTTCTTTTTGTGTGTGAGATTGATTCCATTTTTTTCTTTAGAGGTTAAAACCCGAAACCTAGATATTAATCATAGTTTTTTCAGCTATAATCACTTTGTTTAGTTTTTACCAATCTGAGTATAAAACACTTCTAATACATTATGGAATCTTGATAATTACTACAATCAAACATATATATGCTGGAAGTCTTTTCGGATGAGCAAAGAGTTTGTATGTGGTATTTATGAATATTATAAAAACGAACTTTATTTTGTGAGAGAATGGACTATTCCTTTTGTTGTGTAATGAAAATATAAGGAAAAATGAATAGTGAGAGTATATAGTATTTATGAATAGTTTTAAAACGAACTTTATTTTGTGAGAGAATGGAACTATTACTTTTGTTGTGTAATAGAATATAAGAAAAAAATGAATTGCGAAAGAAAGAGACAAGGAATCAAAACCTTGTGGATTTGTGAAAACACTTTATTGACCCACCATTGCATATGTTGATTAGCTTTTTTCTTATTTTTCTCTTCATTTCCCATCACTTTTCCTTTTATTTTTTGTTGCCCCTACGCAAAATATTTGTCTTTATTTGAAGCATTATTTGATCGTAGCATTTTGAATGGTGACCGCTTAAAGAACAAGTGAAAATAAGGAATAAAAAAAGCGGAGTAAGTGCAATGGAATGTCATCGATAACTATAGTTGTTAATTGTAATGTTAACAGTGGTAGATAATCATGATCAGTAGCATGTAAGGAGTATTTGACAATGGAAAAACAAAATTCTTGATAATAATAAAGAGGTTATTTGATTAATCATGTCTCTTCAACTCCACTAATTTATGTTGAATCTACTCTCTTTGTGCAGGTGGTGGCCATATCACTATACTGTAGAACAGTTGAGGTTCAATGGACACTATACTTGAAAGCAATGATTAGTGGGCATTGTTTTGTGAGTTAAACAATAAGAATAGTATAGTATTTTTGTCTTAATTTCAGCAATAAGAATAGTATATAGTTTAGTTCAATATTATTGTCTTAATTTCAGCAATAAGAATAGTATATAGTTGGATTATAAAAACAATGTTGGCCCTCGACGCTCTAATCATGGTGGGCTTAGTGAATGATGCTTTATTTGCCTGCAAAGTAAATAAAAGCTGCGATGATAATTCTATTAGCATTTTTTATTCAAAAAGATTAACACTGCTAGTAATGTAAGAACAAAAATATTATAAGCAGACAGAGATAGTTGTCGGCTTGGAAAGTTAAAGACGAAAATGACCACTAAGTGAGGCGTTGAAAGGCTATTAAGACAAGGGTAAGATCGATAATACGAATCATATGGATTGCGCGTGGATTGAAGAGATCTCTGTCTGGGTCAGTTTTATCTTTATCTCATTTACCAAACGATCCAAAACACATGCAGTGTCTCGTCCTTTTTATGTAATAATAGGATCAAATTTTGTAATTTTTTTCTCTGATCGGGTCTCTGGCATTGTTCATACTCCCATGAGTTCATTAGATCATTTAGCTTATAACTATTTGCGTAATTTTGTTATGATTGTCTTAAATAAATAACTATAGATGGTTGGTAGTGACTAGTGGGTTTTAAAATAGAGAGCTAGTTATCTTGAAATTTCGTTACAGTTAGTAATAGTAAAATATATATTTTATACATTTCATATTAAGTTCACTGTTTCAAAATCATCTCTAGGAAGTATATCTCCTTATTCTTCCTCGGGTTTTATACAAGGTTAGAGTAAAAAATGGTCCAATTGTATTCTATTTTTCACTGACCATTTCCAATGTATTTTGCTATTTTCACCTCTAAAACAGAGGAACTCTATAATAGAGATGAGATATGCTCCAATGTATTTCCCTAAAATAGCAATCTCTAAATGTAGAGTAAAAAATAGAGAAATGTTATTTCTTCTTCTATAAATAGAGGAAAAAATAGAGATCTCTATTATAGAGGAAGAAATATAGATGGGTTGAAGCAATTTCGCTTCTAAATGCTATTATAAAAGTTGAAATAGCTATGGGTTGGAGATGCTCTAATAGAGTAAAAAATAAGTTTACTCCAAATATAGAGTAATTTTTTGTTTCATCACTCTATTTTTTACTCTAAAATAGAGTACCATTAGAGCAAACTTAAACTCTATTATAGAATTATTCTATTTTAGAGTAAAAAATAGAATAAGCTATTGGAGATGGGCTTACAATTCAAAACTAGCTATGTGAATATTTGTCCAAGGTTTCTTCAGATTCATCATTATACGCAATTTCTATAAAGTCTTTTGACCTAAATACTATGTGAACAGTTGTCCAATGGTTCTACAAAACACATGCAGTTAGCTAACTTTGAATAAAATAAGTAATGCTTGTATGAACATTATATTCTTTTTGTTTTGGAATCTCCAATTAGCGTCACTATTCTATATAATTCAAATAGTAAACCATTTACTAAATACCAAGCTCTTAGGTAAAGATATTTTGTATTTAGGTATGTGGAATAAATGGGTGTGAATGTGTGGTACTAACTATGGTATCTTTATAGGTGGGGACTTGAATCTGAGCCCTTCTCTTTACTGAAAAGCACTTAGAAGAAAATAAAGAAGGGTTTGAAACTTTGAACACCAAAAAATAATAGACTTATCGAAACAATACAAAGGGAAAAAGCAACACGTTTCTTAATTTTTGAACTCTTCTGATTCCATTCTCATCACATTATGTTTTATTCCTTCCTCCTCACATCATTAAATTTGCATATTCAAAATATATATCCATGTACTTAAGCAAGCCAGAATAACCTGGTCAATGGTCTAGTTTGAAGAAGATCAAAATTGTAAATTCGACCGATGTCTATCCATATTTTGTAACTGTAAACTTTTTATTCAGAATCAGCGATAAAACGCAAGAATCTAATGATTTTCACTTGTTCTTGATTAACAAAGAAAACTTCAGTACTATTTGATATGGGTTCGAGACTAATTAATTCTACATTTCCAGCATCGTATTTGAAATGGGTTAGGGTTTTTATTTAATCGAAATCTGGCCCATACTTATATATTATTTTGGCCCGTATGTTCTTGGTCTATTTTCATATACAAGCCTATCCATCATTCTGTTCTTAATATTTTATCCTCTAATTACCGTATATTTAATTTATTGTGAAAAAAAAACGCTAGCACACTAATAAAAATATTGGATATGACTAGTCGTTCGTTTAAGAATAATTAATTACTACTGATCAAATCGCTTAGACAAATTAAATTGGTCAAAATGACTAACTTAATTTGGACTATCTTTTTTCGTCAGCCAAAAAAATGAACAAAATCATCATTACAATATACCATTTACATATACATGAACATATATATGTCTATTAGCGCAGATGTCCAGTAATTTAATTTACATAAACATGACTTGATCACGTTAAAATGTGGGATTATACGGCTCCCGTTTATCCAACTTGGTAAATTTTCATACGTCAGTAGCTGGTTTTTCATCTTCTAACTTTGTGGCCGGTGACTAGTAGTATACAAGTGTCGCTTATAAACTAGTTGACAAAGAAGGTAACATATCCTACTTTACTCCTATTTTTAGAAAAGATGTATAAATACTTACAAGAGTGTTACCATCTAATGTCGCAATTTAGGATACGTACAATGGTGGAAACAAATGGACGGCGAGGCGTTGACGGGAATTAAAGTGATTTGTCATCATAATCCATCACATATTCTTTGGCACGATCAGCATAAAGCACTCACTCAATCACGTAAAATCAATAGTTGAGTTTTAGTCCACGACTTTCAAGTTTCAAAATTTTCAACATAAAGCACTAATTCACGTAAAATCACATCATTCCATTGAGGAGGAAAAAATCCAATTAGGCCCGAACAATAGTTGAATAATAATAATAATTCACGACTTTGAAGTTTCAAATCTTCAATCATTATTGATGTTAACCCCAAATCCATCCAATGGTGTGACGTTACAGCCTTTTTGGCTAAAGATAAAATGAAATTCAAAAACGTTATTGACATGAAAGTGTTATAAACTAGAGAAAAATCATGTGATTTTCTCGCTTTTTCCTTAGCCGAAATCCAAAATAAGTAACGCGCAAAGTTTTTTTTGGATTTTTTTTTCAGTTTGAAGAATTGGATAAAATCAAAAGGCAATGATGAGATGATCTAACATAACAATTGACTCTTTCTATAGATGCTTGGCCAGATTCCACAATCATCTCTAAAAGTAAAGCAATTTTTTTTACTGCAAACACCATATGATTTATTAATTCAGAAGGAACATGTTAGCTTTTTGAGCTAGAGTTTTGCAAGCGAGCTCTTTTGCAGCTCTTTTTGCAAGAAGATCCGTTCTTACGTTTG
The DNA here is from genome assembly GCF_000309985.2 of Brassica rapa. Classification (NCBI taxonomy): domain Eukaryota; kingdom Viridiplantae; phylum Streptophyta; class Magnoliopsida; order Brassicales; family Brassicaceae; genus Brassica; species Brassica rapa. The sequence continues at coordinate 2,404,407 of NC_024799.2, read as the reverse complement.
AAATTGAAAATTCTGTAAACGATGATACTATATGGATGAATTCATTCCATTCTGAAACCATAGCTGGCCAATATTTTTCATCGTTAATCAGTAAAAAAAGTAAAGCAATTATAATAAACAAGGATGGATATATTAGTTCACTATCCCATAAATTTTGTTTTTGGTATCCTAGAAATTAAGTGTCCTAATATTGGAGCATGCAATATATTCAATCATCCGTATGATGTATGATGTCTACATTAAACTTGCAAACGATTATACTATGATTCATGACAACTTTTGTAATTTGGAAAGTTGATTACAAAACATGATTCAAGAACAGATGTATAGCCAGGAGATTGCATATGAAACTAGGAGATATGACAACATCTTACATTTCTTAATGTGTAAACTCATCCATTAGATGAAGATCATTGTGCCATTATTATGTTTTCCTCTTTTCTCCAGTCATATCAAAAATTTTGTTTACAAAGCTAACAGAGATCACTTGCTTCTCCTCTTACCACCTCCTTTCTTCCCTTTCTTTCCTTTCTTCTTCTTCCCTTTCTTCTCTCCTCCTCCTACTCCTCCACCTCCTAGCTCTCCTCCCATGCCTCTGGACTTGCTCTTGCTCTTACCGAAGTTGAAATCTCCGTTTGATGAAGAAGAACCAGAACGTAGTAAATCCTTAACATCAAGAACACCACCTCTGAAATTCCCAAAAGTCGACTTCAAGACTCTATCCTCCGGCTTACGCTTCTTCTCTGCAGGCTTCTTGGTACTCACACCACCACCAAGCGGTCCTCCAAATCTACCAAAAATCATATTCTGCAGAACACACAGTAGCAGAGAGTGAGAGTTAGACTTTAACTTTCATAATGTGAGATTATATCTAAAAATTGCTTTAACCTGTTCCACCATCTTCTCCTCTCTTTCTTTCTGCTTCTTCATCTGTACTCTCGCTACACTGAGTGGTAGCCTCTGTTTCTTTTGAGGCTGTGATAACAAAAAAAAAAAAAAAAAGATTACCCATCTCGTAAAAATTGTAACTTTGAATTAAAAATCAAACCTTTCCACCAAGTTCGGTGACTTTCTGATTCTCCAAAGCCTTCTTATCCTTCCATGTCATATGCTTGATAGCTTTTAAAACATTTAAAAAAGATCAGTTAATAACAACAACAACATCATGTCTGAGTGCTAAATATGGCAATGTCTTATTCAAGCAGCCTACACAAGTTCAGACAAGAGAGAAGAGAAGAGAGAGTGTTTACCAAAGTGCTGAACATCTTTCATAATATTCTTAAAGCTCATGTTAGGATCAACGGCATCATCATCCATGGCTTGTTTGTTCTTCGCCATTGGCTTGCGATTATACATGTTTTGGGTACTTCTGAAACAGACAAGACAATAGAAAATTAGAGATTTTGGTTTGAATCAATCGGAGTTCCTCCTGAGATTAGAGATTCAGACACGAACCTGAGTGCGAGAAACCACGACTGCTCGAAGAAAGCTTTGCTTGAAAGAAGGAATGTATGAGAGCGGCGCAGGACGATGATGTTATGTCGGAAAGGGTTTTAGGTTTTGCCAATTTCTATTTTCTTGGTTATATTAAGCTCCTAAAACACACGAGTGATTAGCAGCTAATTGCTGAAAATTACGATCGGTTTACTATTTATTTTTCGGTTCGTTTACGTGAGGTGGGCTTGGGCCTTATTGCGCTTAGGCTTTATTAGGCTTATTGAATCTCATGAAGATATAGACATGATGGTTGGTTACCTACGCTATTGGTAATCAACAAGATCATCTCAGCTCTGTTCTGCTAAGTTTTCATCATCTCCAATATTACAGTAATTTTTTTTTATCCCGAATAGTAAAGATTGCTACATAAATGAAGGTTGTAAATATTGAGATATATTGAAATTATATGATAGTTATAGACTAAGATTGTAAATATTATTTATTAGTTTTTAAGGTTTTTTATATGTAGTACAAAGTGAACAAGAAATAAAAGATCTCTATTATTTTTTGTTCACTTTTATAAAGAGATCGCTGGGACTACATACACACAAAACCCTAAAATAATAAGGAATATTTACAATTTTAATCAATAACTATTGTATAATTTTAGTCAAAGAAAAATATTGTATAATTTCAATGTATCTCAATAGGTTGTGTTCCTCGTGTCGCATCCATTATTGTTCTAGTACTATATGAACTGTTTATATGCGCTTCCATATTTGATTTGCTAGCAGGGCACGTACGGTTTAAACGTATGCAATTCTTTCTTCTGACTTTATAATTTTCATTTTTTTTCATGAGACCCATGATACTCTCTGTTTCCTTGATGTTGCACCCAATCAAAACCTTGCTATTATATGCTGTTAATTTTAGTGCAAACTTGAATAAGTAACTGGAAGCAGCTCATAGAATTTACTAGTATTGCGAAAGTAACGGTTATTAATCTTGCGCAGCCAAATTACTACGGGAGTCCCAAATAATTCCATCTCCGTTAGTGTTCGGGATATATTCAGTATGTGTTGTATACTTTTCTTTTATATGCTGGAAGGCATGATACATTGCATGAGTCGGAAATTGGGGGAGATGTCATGTTGTACGTACAAGACTTCTATTTTCTTAACAAATAATTAAATTTTATATATAAGACGGAGAAAAGGGAGAAATGTGTTCAAGTGTGTGTGTTTTCACGTCTTGTGAGACTTCGAGCAGAAAATTGAAGACCAAACAGGTTTTTCATCTTCTTGCTACACACAGGTTTGATCGTCTTACCTATGTCCTTCTGCGCCTAGTCTTCCAAGTTACAATCTACATGATTTGGAGAGAGAAGAATGACAGGAAACACCATAAGAGACCAAGACAGACTAGCCAATTGGCTAAGGTAATTGGGAGAGCTGTGAAAAATCGGTTATTGTCAGTCAAATATTGGGAGAAATCTCATCTACGGGGTTTGATACAGCTCTGGTTCCATGCACACTCTTAGGCTATAATTCTTTAATTATCATTTTGTATATAACTATTCTTTTCTCTTGATGATTAATAAATTTAACATTTCATAAAAAAAAAAAAATTGAAGACAAAACTTGAAAGGATAGAATAGAAAGTCTTTCTAGTGTTCCTTTGTAACCCATCAAAAATATTAAGTTTTTTTCGGTAAATGTTCTAAAACCTATGACCTTTAGTGTTGTTTTGAAATTACTAAACACATTTTACATTTGTATTAATGTATATTAAACTATCTTTCATGGTACATGGACATCGTTTTAATTTTTTGTCAATTAAATTAGTAACTTCATAATACTCCCTAAATTTGTGGACTAACCACTATAAAATGGTTATATTCTAATGAAACGGAGAAAACAAAAGTTTCAAACCTCTTTGAACTTTATCATATGTTATCAAATGATGCAACTATGCATTAAAACCGTATTTTCATATTTTTCACTTTTTTTCTCAAAATATATGTGTTATTTTAAAATATTGAATTTTTGGTAAATGCTCTCTATAATGAGGCCTATGATCTTTAGTGTTGTTTTAAAATTTATAAACACATTCTACAGTTGTATTGATGTATATTAAACTCTCTTTCATGGTACATAGACATCGTTATAATTTTTTGTCAATTAATTTAGTAAAATTTTATAATACTCCCTAAATTGGTGGAATAACCTAATATATAATCCTATTCTCTAGAAAAACAGAGACAACAAATGTTTCAAACTTCTTTAACCTTAATCATATGTTAGTGAATGAGGAAACTATGTATTAAAACAAAATTTTCATATTTTTGTTTTTTTTTTCAAAATCTATGTGTTTTTCGGTAAATGTTATATATACTGAAGCATATGATCTTTAGTGTTGTTTTAAAATTTCTAAACACATTCTACATTTGTATTAATGTATATTAAACTCTCTTTCATGGTACACGGACATTATTTTAATTTTTTGTCAATTAATTTAGTACAACTTCATTATACTCTCTAAATTGGTAGACTAACCACTATAAAATCGCTATTTTCTAGAGAAACGGAGACAACAAAAGTTCCAAACCTCTTTGACATTCATCATATGTAAGTGAATGATGCAACTGTGCATTAAAAAAATATTTTCATATTTTTGAATTTTTTTCAAAATCAATGTGTACCCCCACGAAAATATTGAGTTTTCGGTAAATGCTCTATATACTTAAGCATATGATCTTTAATGTTGTTTTAAAATTTCTAAACACATTCTACATTTGTATTAATGTATATGAAACTCTCTATCATGGTACATGGGAATCGTTTTAACTTTTTGTCAATTAATTTTGTAAAACTTCATAATACTCCCTAAATTGGTGGTCTAACCACTATAAAATCGTTATTTTCTTGAAAAAACAGAGACAACAAAGGTTCCAAACCTATTTGACATTCATCATATGTTAGTGAAGTATGCAACTATGCATTAAAACAGTATTTTCATATTTTATAATTTTTCTCAAAATCTGTGGGTTAACCCCTACGAAAATATTGAATTTTCTGTAAATGATATATATATTGAAGCCTATGATCTTTAGTGTTGTTTTAAACTTTCTAAACACATTCTACATTTGTATTAATGTATATTAAACTCTCTTTCATGGTACATGGACATCGGTTTATTTTGTTCAATTAATTTAGTAAAACTTCATAATACTCCCTAAATTGGTGGACTAACCACTATAAAATCCCAATTCTCTAGAAAAACGGAGATAACAAAGGTTTCAAACCTCTTTGTCCTTCATCATATGTTAGTGAATGATGAACTATGGCATTACAACAGTATTTTCATATTTTTAAATTTTTCTCAAAATCTATGTGTTCTACGAAAATATTGAGTTTTTTGGTAAATGTTATATATACTGAAGCCTATGATCTTTAGTGTTGTTTTAAAATTTCTAAACACATTTTACATCTATACAATATTAAAAGGGATATATGAGCTCCATTGAACCTATCCACGTCAACCAATTAAATCAACCAATGATAGAAGACTATGCTGCCACGTCACCATAGTTTGTCGTATGAAAAGAGAATCTGAGCTTTTTGTTTTGTCTCCTAAATATTTATCATGGACCAAGTCAAGCCCAATTCCGAAAACCCAATCTCAAATGCATCGATTGAATCTGTCTTTTCCACTTCGTCTTCTACATCTCAGTTCTGTAATCGTCGTTACCACCACCACCACCTGATCAATCTGAGCTCTTTAATCCCTCCTTGATAACGTTTCACCTCACTTTGATATTCCTATAAATCGCTTCGTCTAAACCTAAAACCACCCGAAATCCAAAACATCCACTGAAAAGAACAGCTATGGCCTTTAAATCCACCGGAAAGTCTCCCGCCGCCGTTTATTTCAAGGACCAGCAGAATCTGAGCTACAATTTCGGTTGAACCGTTTCTGGGAGGCTAGATACATTGCAAATGGTGGGAGCTTTATTGGGTTAGAGCTACTCCTCATCAACAAAGAGGTTTGAGTGCTTATTGTGTTGTGCCAACGTGTTTACACTCCTGGCCTTTATATTTTCTTTGTTTTGAATTTTCAGAGTACTTGGATGAATCGATGTTAATACCAAAGAACACTTCTGTTCTAATTCATCAAGTCCCAGGACGGCCTCGCGTCAGACTTATCACTGCACAAGAGTACGTTCTCACAGATCTTTTGATTCCATCTGCTTTGTTCTCTTATTTAGCTATTTTATTGTAAGCTCAACAAAAATATGTTTAACTAAACATAAGTTGAAAGTGTGGCTATTGGTTAGAAGAAACACCTGGATTTTCATGTTAAATAATGCAATTATCTGAACGTTGCAGGCCTAGAATCGAGAATAAAGTGGAACATGTTCAAGCTGAAACCAGAAATTCTCATGTTGCTCTGCCGCCTGCAGCAAAATATTATAAGTTGATTACAGTGATCATTTATATTGGCGTTGAGTGCACCCCTTTTGACCCATTTTATAGCTAGAAAATTACTAATTTTCACCCATTTTCACATTATAGATTGAATATGAGTTCGGGAATGATTTTTACTTCATCCCTGCTGTCCAAGGTGCACAGCATAATAATCCATGTCATGTTCTTGCACCAGCAGAAGAGAAAGTATATGAAGAAAGCTAACTTCAGGCCTCGATTGACACCCCGGCACTTGACTGGCAGAGGTAAGCCATCTTTGACAAATGGTGGACGTGAAAATGTTGGTGTTTTTAGACATTTATCAACCCTTTTATTCTTATTAGATTTAATAGGCAATGTCAAGATAATTTTGGGGCAGGGAGAGGTTACATATAGGGTACGAATGTGGTTTTGGTAATCTCCGTATTCTTTATTATTATATTCTACAATGTTTTCATTAGCTTTTGTTTTGTTTTATTTGCATCAAGTTTTAAGATACTGAGATTCGTTTGTTTACTTGACTGGAATGGAAAGTAAAACTCCACCTCCGGGGTATATTTGCCATCGTTGTAATGTCGCTGGTATGTCAGCTTTGTTTAGAGTTACTTTAATTTTCTTACACTTTAGTAAATAGATAAAAGGTACTAAGATAATTTTTATTCACTGTATCAGGACATTGTATTCATCATTTCCCCACAAATGGTAACTCTAATTACAATGTTAAAAGAGTTAAACCACCTACTGGTATCCCCAAGTCCATATTGGTGGCTCTTATTCATTGCCAAGTGGTGCAGTTGCAGCTCTTAAACCAAAAGAGAAAGTTGTGTTTAGTCAGTATGTGAATGTTGTTATTTGGTCATATATTGAGTATAACTTAACTGCTTATGTGTCTTCAATGTATTCAGGGATGCTTTTGACAAGAAAATAGAGGGATTGCCTTCCACAACACGCTCTGTAGGAGAATTTACAAGCAGATGTTGTTTCCAGAGCTTCTGTGTGACAAGTGTAAGTACTCATAATTTGTTAAAAGTAATTCTCTTTAGACTGATCATAATTATATTCTTCATTTAATAAGTTATGTTGCTTTTGGTTGGTCATGCAGTTTCGGTATATGTTCTTTCTCTCAATTTTCGTGAATTCTTAAACCACAAAAAGCAAGGAGTAACTGGAGTCGAGGAAATGCTTAGTCATGTGATATAGAGTTCTTCTATACAATAGATAGTGAACATCACTAAAACCAAAGCAAGTATTTTGGATTGTTTTAAGGGTTATAGTTCTTTTATGTTTAGTTAAAGTGATCCATCTGAATCTATATATGATTGAACGTTGATGAATCTGATTCGTGCAACTCTCTATCATTTTATAGTTTCTCATATTTACTATCTATGTCCCAAAAAGCCACGATATACATGAGATCAGTAACAAAACGCTTCATTCACGGAGAAGGTTTTAGTATGCAACAGTATATTCAGGTTTGTTGTGTTGCTTTACTAAATTTCTTAAATTTGATTTAACAAAGGAATGAAGAAACTGAGAAAAAGAGTTGATATTGTACCAACTAATACATTTTAAGTTAGTACTATATATTTTAAAATTTAATCAGTCAATATTTGTAGAAAAACCCCATCTAATTTTCATATATGAGAAAGACATATTATCACATCATATCTATCTTTTAGACATGTAATAAAAATTAGTATTATAACCCAGAAATTAAATAATATTGTCTTCTCTTTAAGTGTGGATTTTAGAGATGCATCCCTTCTCAGGAAGTAACGCAAAAGATAGGACGTTTTGAACTCTCTCATAATAATTGTAAACATCAACACATAGATTCTAAGAACCTATTCTCTAATATCATTTTATAAGTACTTAATTATTAGTAAAATGACACCATTTGATTATAAAACCAAAATATGAATCAATTTTAATTAACAATTTATTTTTACGAGAAACCAAATATATAAGATAAAAAGGTTTTGATAAAAAAAACGATAAAAAAGTAATTTGACCATAACTTAAGTTTAATTAAGTTTTATTCATTTCAGTTTTTCTCACTATTCCATACGTATATTTCGGATTTTTTCAATAAACTTTGATTTTTAATCATGGTTTATAATTTTATATTATGATCATAATATTTATGTATTATTATCAACTATAAAGATATTTGTTCAAACCCGGGCGTAGCCCGGGAAAAACTCTAGTTTGTATTAATGTATATATTAAACTCTCTTTCATGGTACATGGGCAACATTTTAATTTTTTTATCAATTAATTTAGTAGAAGTTCATAATACTCCCTAAATTGGTCGATTAACCACTATAAAATCGCTATTTTCTCGAGAAACGGAGACAAAAAAAATTGCAAACCTCTTTGACCTTCATCATATGTTTGAGAAAGATGCAACTATGCATGAGAACATTATTTTCATATTTTTGAATTTTCTTCAAAATCTATGTGTTATAACCCCTACAAAAATATTGAATTTTTCGGTAAATGCTCTATATACTGAAGCCTATGATCTGTAGTGTTGTTTTAAAATTTCTAAATACTATATGCATTTGTATTAATGTATATTAAACTCTTTTTCTTTCTATATGGACGTCGTTTTAATTTTTTTGTCAATTAATTTATTAAAACTTCATAATACTTTCTAAATTAGTGGACTAACCACTATAAAATTGTTATTCTCTTGAAAAATGGAGATAGCAAAGGTTCTAAACCTCTTTGACCTTCATCATATGTTAGTGAATGATGAACTATGCATGAAAACAGTATTTTCTATTTTAAAATGTTTTCTCAAAATATATGTGTTAATCCCTACAAAAATATTTAGTTTTTCGATAAATGTTTTATATAGTGAAGCTTATGATCTTTAGTGTTGTTTTAAAATATATAAACACATTCTACATTTGTACTAATGTATATTAAATTCTCTTTCATGGTACATGGGCATCGTTTTAATTTTTTGTCAATTAATTTAGTAAAACTTCTTAATACTCCCTAAATTCAGAGGCGTGCCTACAGTGTATTGGAAAAGGCATTCGCCTCAGGCCCCCGATTAATATGACTATTTTTAGGGCCCCAAAATTTAAAATAATTTTTAGTATAGTGGTTTAGACTTATTAAAAAAAACATTTCTACGAAAATTAATTAACTCACTTTTTGGATTTATGCATTTTTTTCTATATGACATAATATAATATATTTACGTTATAAACTTATTCTTTTACAGTATTAGACTTGTGTATTTGGTGAAAATAATATATCATATTAAAAAATTGTTTTTATTACAATTATAAATAAATTTATTTTTAAAACTTGCCTTAGGCCCCTAAAACTCTTCGCACGGCACTGCCTAAATTGGTGGACTAACCACTATAAAATTGTTATTCTCTAGAAAAACGGAGACAACAAAGGTTCCAAACCTCTTTGACATTCATCATATGTTAGTGAATGATGAACTATGCATTACAACAGTATTTTCATATTTTTAAAATTTTTTCAAAATCTATGTGTTAACCCCTACGAAAATATTGAAATTTTCGGTAAATGCTCTATATACTGAAGCCTATGATCTTTAGTGTTGCTTTAAAAAATTTAAACATATTCTACATTTGTATTAATGTATATTAAACTCTCTTTCATGGTACATCGGCATCGTTTTAATTTTTTGTCAATTAATTTAGTAAAACTTCATAATACTTCCAAAATTGGTGGACTAGCCACTATAAAATCGCTATTTTCTAGAGAAACGGAGACAACAAAAGTTCCAAACCTCTTTGACCTTCATCATATGTTAGTGAAGGATGCAACTATGCATTAGAACGGTATTTTCATATTTTTGATTTTTTTTCTCAAAATCTATGTGTTAACCCCTATGAAAATATTTATTTTTTTGGTAAATGCTCTATATAGTGAAGCCTATGATCTTTAGTGTTGTTTTAAAATTTCTAAACACATTCTACATTTGTATTAATTTACATTAAACTCTCTTTCATGTTACGTGGATATCGTTTTAATTTTTTGTCAATTAATTTAGTAAAACTTTATAACACTCTCTAAATTGGTGGACTAACCATTACAAAATCGATATTTTCTAGAGAAACGGAAACAACAAAAGTTTTAAACATCTTTGACCTTCATCATATGTTAGTGAATGATGCAACTATGCCTTAAAACAGTATTTTCATATCTTTAAATTTTTTTCAAAATCTATTATTATAGTCTTGTAAATTTATGTTAGAAAAAATTTGTTGGTTCACAAGCGATTAATTTATTAGGTGTGTAGCTTGTTAGTTCCAAATTGTGTGACATATAAATATCACAGCGGTGGAAGTGCAACAATCTGTATATCAAAAGTAAATTGAAGAGAAAATTAAGAAGGAAATCATTAATGGCTATTTATTCAATTTAGTTTATGACCAGTGAATATGTGTTTCAGTAAATAACACCATAACATGTGAACGTTGAATGTTGTATCAGGTTAAATAGTGTCGTTTCGTACTTCTTATTGATTTTAAATTCTACTTTTAAAGTCGCTATCCTTTAGGACCACCTTCGCCTTACTCGTGGAACTCCACAACTACTAATTATTGACCATAATAACAGAAGATTAATACTGGAATGACTGTTAACTTATTTTGAATCAGGTTAATATTTTTAAACGAGTTTTTGAACATAGTGTACAGATTGTTATTTTTGGTTTTGGTGAAAATAGATTTGAAACAAGTATTGTCAACAATTTGACATATTAACAATATATGATACGCTTTTCAAAGAAATCAATTGATAAATAATAAATTTAGCTAATCCTAGGTTTGGTTTTAGATATTTTCTGGGTGATTCTTATTTAAATTGATTATAACTTATATGCAAAATTTTATATTTAAATTTTTAATTATTTGTTTTCTGGTTCGTCTCACTGTCAATTTCAATCAAAAGAAAACAGATCCTTATACCCAACAAAAAAAAAATCCAGTTTAATTAACTAGGTTCAGTTTATACATAACAAGCACCTGGAACATATACAGTTCCTCAAAACGCTCTGCATTGCATCAAAATCAATATGCAAGACATCTTTTTTTTAATAAATTTACAAAATACTAATAAATAATTATAAATTGATTGACCGTGAAAGTGCACGGGACTTGAAATGAAGGTGAGAGTTGGGTAGAGCGATTACGACATCTACTGATTTCGATGATTTGACTAATTCGTTTGGGTGGTTGTTGGGCAGCCGCAATTTTGCATAATGTTGAGATGTAGGAGGCATAAAGGCATACACACATACTCCTCTCTTTTTTTCTCTCTTTCTTACCATTTTCTTTCATTTATGTGTGTATAAATATTGTGCAACGTCTATTTTGTAGTTTTATATTGGAAACTATACTATTATAGTACTATTATACTATTATTTTCTTTTCATATGCCAGTGAGGCTAAAAATATAGCTGTATAATAACATATCACTATTGTAGACTTTGTAGTGGTCTCCGCAGGGCGTATACATAGACTATTGTTTTGTTGGTCCTTGTTTAAAAATCGGCTGAAAGCTTCAAGGTGTCATAAAAAGTTAGGCTAAAAGCTTTATCATGTCATACTGGAAATTTTTTTTGTTATATCACATGAACCACGCACAATCTGAAATTAGGGGTTATTTTTTGGTAATACAATTATTTTATTTGTTTTTGAATTTGTCACCTTGACTTTTATCATCCTTGACTAATACAGCAAGTAAATTAATTTTGTTCTACCAACAACTTCAATTTGTTTACTCAATAAACTGTGATATGCTTACATTTTATAAACAATATATATAGGAACGCTAGTTTACCACGTTCCTGATTTTCTTACATGTCAATAATGTAATTTTCTTTGATTTCTTATAAATCCCGTCCGGCCAAAATTTTAAACCCACTGTTGAGAAGAAATGCATAAGCGCGAACAAAGAAAAGTCACAACTGAACCAAAAAAATTTTGTGTGGATAACTTAATTAAAGTGGTCGGAGATTCTTATTAAAAAAAACTCAATATTTCTACAAATAACGAGGAAAATAGGAAACGCAATCCATATTTTATTGACTTGATAAATGTAACTCCAACTATTATAAAATTGATGAACAGTTTACTGTACGCGAAAAAAACTTCAATGATTGAAAATCCTTTGTCAAAAAAAAAGTCAGTGATGTGTGGCGGTTTGAATTCCAGTATTTTCAAGTTATGCTTTGTTTTGTTTTAACAGAGGAACTAGATTCTGACAAAGGGCGGGTTTACTTTTTGTTTTCATTTTTTTCTTAGAAATTTAATTTATATATATTTGTCATCATATTTATGTTATTATTTGTAATTATATTTGTGTATACATTTTAATCAAAATATATTTTATAAAATAATAGCAACTAAGAAGTTGACCCGACATACTCTATGTTTCTTATAATCATATGTTTGTATGTCCGTTTTTTTTGTAATCATATTTGTTTATTCTTAGGTCTTTACCCGTAGGTATAATGTTACTTTATAATTTATTTATCTTTCTGTAAATATGGAGCAGTTTTTTATATGTTAAGAAAAAATTTATATGTTTGTGTATGATATTTTTTAAAATTATTAGTATTAAAACAGTCCTAATATATTAAAATATTCTTAAAATGATTAAGTATCTAAATTAGTCCATTTAATATATATATATATATATATATATGCTATTATTTATGAAATGATTTTGATTATTTGTCATGTTCTCCATTATTTTAGGTAGTTTTGCTTACTTGTCAAGTTTTAATTAGGTCTTAGATAAATCATTGATTTATTATTTGTTATTAGCTGAGTCATTAATATATTAATTTAAAATTATCCTTAATGAATCTTGTATATAATTAAAAATGAATGTCAATAATATTAAATTTTTATATATATGTTGGTTTTAGATTAATAAAACATAAACTAATAAGTATTCATAAGAAGTTTATGTCCGCATGTGCAGGCAAAACACCTAGTATCAAATATATCTATCTAAACCTATTAAAACTTTTGAATTAATTTTACTTATAAAAGGTGTAGGTGCTAGGAATAGAATCGAGGTTAGGTTATAAGGTCAAAAAATTGATGTCAATTAATTTATGTTGTCAAACATGTTTAATATGATTACTTATATTGATTGTTGTATGAAACCGTAGATTTTGACTCAAGTGGATCCGAAAATTAGGGGAATCAAATGGAAGTTATAAATAAAACTGGATATGGATATATAAAGAGAATAATAACTAACCCTTAAATAAAGGGAATATATGTTGGACACAACTTTTTATCAATTGGGTATGTTCCTAATTTAATAGTATTGATGATATGGCTAGAGATCTAATTTCAAAAAAGAAAGAGAGATAGTAACAAGTGATGATCACTTTCTACAATTATATATCCAGAAATATATCTTTGATATTTCAGGGATGTAAAAAACGAGCATTTTAGGTATGGGTCGGTAATGCGATCTATCCAGTTTTGTACATATATATTTGAGACTAGGACGTGCCTATATATATGTACGTATACGGCTTGGATCATGCATGCGCGCGATATATTCTTCTTCTATGTAACCATAAAAATAGTGACGTTGACCGCACGTTCTCTTATGCATGCACTTGTCAGTTAAATCATTTTTTTTTTGGTCATGACCAGAGGAATTCTGATTGCATGATGTGTAGTTTGTAGTGACTGGAAGCAAAATTAGAATCAATTGCTGGTTTCTATTCTACCTCAAACGATAATGACTACAATATTATCACTTAGTAACTCTCGATACTATATTAAGATCGACTTGATTTATTGTTAAGTTTAATGTAATGAATTTTGTGTGTATACACATATATTAGCATGTATGTAGTATAATGCAATTAGCTGATTTTACTAAATGAAACTAAAAAGTCATATTCAATAATTGAATTAATTGAAATAGTTTAGGGTTAACAGTTAACTTTGACAGTTTGCCTCATATCATGATTAATCGGAGTCTCATGTTGAGTTTATCTAGTATTTTTACCATAGGATAAGATTAATATTTTGTGAATTTAAAGTCTCTTCACAATTTTCAAATATTGGGTAAGGTTAATTATGTTTGTACTTTAAAGTCTCTTTTTACAACTTTGGATATATGGCTGATTACTGTTGTACGATTTAAAAATATCTTTAAACTTTGGAGTACTAAAACTGAAGAGAATAACAAAAAAGTTCATTTAAACAGATTACCCAAAAATGTTGAAAACAGTTTTATAAAAGATGTCATGAAAAATAGTCATTATACAATCACAAAAACGATACCATATTTTTTTTACTATGACTTGTGTCTTGAGAAGATGTATGTGCAGCATTAAATTGTAATGTAAAAGCAGTAATGCTGGTGGTGATTAATTATTGAATCAAGTATAATGTTGAATATAACTTATAAAGTTTGCTTTTGCATTGCCAAAACGATGTTGTTGTAATGTACAACGCGTAAGTTAATTTAGTAACGAGGAAAATAAGTATAAGGTAATGGACGGCGCATGATGCGTGATCTTATTTGGCTTTGGGATTTTGATCTTACAAGTAACGGATTTCTTCTAAGATTTTGCAAAGTACATTTTCAGTCAACTTCTTCAACCGGTCGGTGCTTACGTGGCTTGGGCCACCTTACATAAATTCTCAAATTTGGACGGAGTAGGGATATGTCTGTCTTTTCACTCTTCTTTTGGTCAAGTTCAGACAATTTTCGACTTTAGGAGTTCAGATTTTATAACACACATGCGTCTATAACTTTACCATTAATGAGCACAACTCAATAAAATTATTAAAATAAATAAAAATTCATATATATACACTATTTGAGTTTATACGAACGTCATTACACTTTTCCTCTTTTAAAGCTGTCTTTCTACGTACGTACGTTCTATTTCTACCACTGAGTTAGCGATGCATGTAACAATGTTAATTATTGGTTTTCTTTCGGTTTAAAGTTTTTTTTTTTCTGCACAAAGTTAAAATAGGGTTACGAATGTCTAATGAACCTTCATCTATGGAGGACTCTTCGAGCCGTTTCTCTGAATGGACACGTGGAGCTCACAAACCCATCTACTAAATGTAGATACGTCTTCAGCTCGTGACACGTGGCCACATTGATGCCGTTCAGGTAGGGCGAGTCACGGCTGCTCAGCCGAAGCTCTTTCCCGACCTCAGCGTAAACCCACGGCGTCTCCTCAACTCGTTTCTGTATCCAACTCGGCATTGACGCCGTCATCTTCACGTTATCTTGCTCTCTGTTATCTAAAACGACACCTGGAACTTTGGTGATGACGTCGTCGGAGTTAACGATCCTCAACACCTTGGTGCCTTGCTTCTCAAGGAGTCTCCTGAAGCATCTGTTTCCGACACGTGGACCTCCGAAAGACATAACGGTGACCATCGGCGCACGTTTAAACGTCGTCTTGATATCGTACGCCGCTAACGTCGCGATCGCGGCGCCGAGGCTGTGCCCCGTTATCGTTAAACTCAACGGCTCGTCGCCGTAAGACTGGAGCAGTCTCGATATCTCTTGTCTTACCATGTCTCTCAAACTGTGGGCCCCTGATGTGTATAAGCTTAAGAATCCACTCTCGACCATGGGCCCAGAGTTAGACCCGTTTAGGTTTGGCCCACTCGGCCCATCAGGGAGATGAGTCAGCGTGGCGCGGAGATTCTCTAACCACTCGAGACACGTGGCGGTTCCACGGAAGGAGATGACTACGTCTCTACGACCGAGCCTTGAGATCTCTTCTTTGTCTTGACATACTGCCACGTAACCAATCCAGCTGGACTGTGTAGCCATCCAGCTAGGCGCTTTCTCTATCCAACGTGGTAAGTTAATACCTGACGTGGCACGGAGGTTCTTCGTCACTCGATAACCGGAGTTAGGTAAACCGGATTGGTCTAACAACGTGTTCCTCGGGAACCTGCACGTTGCGTAGGTTGGTGACGAAGGATCGAAATCGAAGGACTGGTAAGCCGATTCCACGAACTGACCGTACCGGAGAATTTCTCCACGGAGATTATCGTCCAATGGGTCTAAGAGACCTTCCCAATTCTGAAGCCCCTGGTACTCCTTCCATCTACGGTTTAGCTTAACCGGGTTGTTGGAACCAGAGGACGACAATTCATCGGAACTGTGATCTTGGTTTAGCAGCAAACCCTCCCACATTTCTGGTTTGGGTATAACCGGTGTCCGGGAAGTAGATATTGTAGGAGAAGGAAGAGTAAGTACGCATCTACACTTACGGTTCCACGACATGGTAACATTTACGTGAGAAACAACGTCGTGGTTTGGTAGTGAGGGTACTACACTGTACGGACGTGCGGGAGAAAGAGAGAATCTCATTATTGGGAGAAGAGTGTGTGCTTTTAAAGATTATGGATATTTTTGATTAATAAGAGAGTTGTAAAAGAGTGAGTCTCTCTGGTTCTCTTGAAGACAATATTTGTTGTAACTTGTAAGAAGATGATGGAAGAGAGAGAGAGATGAAGTAGTTCCTTTTATAGTGGAGATTAAAGAAGTGAGAGAACTTGGGATTTATAGTGGAGTTAGAGAGATCTTTGAAAAGGAAAGGACCTGACTCTGAAATTTGTGGACTGTGCTTATATAAGCATATTATTTATATCGTTACATAATGTAATATAAATTGTATATTTAATGGACATACACATTGGTCTATATAAAGTAGTATTGTGTATGTAAAAGCAATAAATACACCAAAATAGAAAGCAAACGATAGATGTGTTATGTGTATTTAATGAAGAATGAGAACAATCTTTCACATTTTTGTGGTACAAGTAAGCTCTGTCTTTCACTTAACTAGCAATATGCACCCAAATAAAGAATGTAAAAATCAAAGTGTTCCAGATAAAATGATCAAGAGTCATCCTACTATATAAAAGAAGTTAAATTTGAGGCTTCTTAGGGGTGCCACCTAGGCAAAATATTCTCAGCCAATGATTCTGCCACGTCACTGGTGGATTAGGCTTTCAATTTTAATTCCATGAAATACGATTGGACTTCGTTTGCGCTTACTTAATCTCCGTATCCGTGATTTTGCGTGTGGCACTGTTAATTGAGTTGGTCTAAGAACACGGAAAATTAATATTTGATCGGGCTTCGAGTAATGATTGTGGGTCCCAAGTAAAAATCGAGAATGGGTTTGTCTTTCTAAATTACAAATGTGATTGATCGTAGTGTCTTTGAAAGCCCGTTTTTAAGGTTTAGGCCCACTGAATGACCGGGTGATTTTAGTCGATTAGGTTATTAGTTTCGTTTGGTTTAGTTAGTTGGAATATAATTCGATTTTCCTTGGTTCCGGTTAGGGTCTTTTGCGTTTGGTTTCTTTTAAGCTCGAAATCTCTCTTTCTTCATTACAGAACTGGATCCGCCGTAGTTGCATATCATGATCTGCATAATGCATGTTTGTCTCCTCATCTCTTGAACTCCCCAGTCGGTCTCTCTTCATTTCCCCTTTGTTCTTTAAATCCTGGAATAAATGTTATTCGTATTCAACCCATTCTCGGTTACGACGCTTCCGTTTCCTTCTTCTCATAGCTATATATATCAGCGGTACGAGAGCATGCTTAATCCTCAGAAACCCCTATCAGTTTATCATTTTATAAAGCGTTGAAAGATTCAGAAAGATGGCTTCCTCTGATGCAGTTCTCGCTCACTCAGCCTTCGATGCCCTCCGCCTCAGAAGATCTGCCCAGTTCATCGTTGGTCGTTTGCTACGTTTTTGGGACTCGAAAAACATTAAGAAGCAGGGTGAATTCATGGGAATCACTCTACTCCTCCTTGATGAGAAGGTATGATCACGATAACCGTTTTCCCTTTCGATTTAGTTTTTTTTGTGACCAGCCGATTATCTAAATCTTCACTCTATGATTGCAGAATTCGGTTATACATGTATTAATTCCTGCTGCTCGCTCCCCTTATTACCGTCCGTTACCGAAAGCGGTTTCAGTCGTGAGAGTTTGCCGCTTTGAGGTTGCAAGGTGTACAAATATGAACAATATAGCGGACCACCTTTCGCGATCTGGTTTATCCCCCAGACAATCATTGATGAAGACGCTCCCATGATCAACGTTGAGAAATTCATGCTGCGGAAGTTTGACCCTCTTCAAGCTCTCGCAAACACTAATTTAGAACTTCCCGGTTTATCCTCCGTAAACGTTTGCTATTTAAGTATTTATGTCATTATATGTTGTTCATGCAAAGTAAATTAATTAAATTTGTTCATTACACCGCAGATGTTGGGCAGATTCAATCTGTCCAAGGTTAAACCCTAACGGACGCAGGAGTTACCACTCGAGTTGTTGTCTGTTTTGTGATTGAACCGTAAGTAACAAAAACCCGTTGTTTAGTTTGCCTTTCTTAAGCTCACCAACCATGATGCAGCAGCTCTACTTCTCGATGAGGTTTTTATTTAATTTCCCCGCCTTCAGTTAGATATCTGACAATAACTCAAAACACTACCGTACTGCAGGTGAATGGAGGTGATGTAACAAAGCTCCCACAATGCTTTGCAGAACTTGCAGGGGAAGAATTTGTTTTCCATATACGTGTCACACCATGCAATTTCACTGCAAACCATTGCACCTTCACCCTTTATGAAATCAGTAGCAATCTCAACCTCGAGGTATTATACTATATACTTTCGTGAACGTTACTTATGTAAGACTAACACTATTGCAACTCTTTCCCAGACTTTCAGCACCAATGAAGCTCCATTTGTTGAAGAGGAAGGTGGTCAAACATCAGCTTCTGCCAGCATCAAGGTTAGGGGTAAAGCAAATGAACCATATCCATTCGGTAAGGCAAAGATGGTGGCATAAACGCCCATGCCAGTGAAGTCACAAAGCTTTCAAGTGTCAACCCAAGTCTGCTTCCGTCTCTCTACAATTTCATGACTTTGCATTTCTCAATTTTAGACTCTTACAATTTTACTCAAATTTCCAGCTTTTTTTTTGCCATTTACGGCAAATTAATTCTACGAGGAGAAGAGTTTTAATGATTTAATATAAAAAAAGGTTGACAAAATATTGAGTTTTAAAGATTTAATATAAAAAAAAGTGCTGACAAAATATTGAGCATGCTGGATAGCAAAATACTCAGCAACACTTATACAGAATGAACCATAACCCAACTACAAATTCAGAATTGAGATACACGTCACCTACACGTTTGGTTTCTTTACATGCATTTACGAAAATATAGATATTTAAAAACAACACATGCCCATTTTATATGAATTCAACATCATATATAAACATAGTGATAATACACTTTCAATTATTCAGTCAGATCAAAATTCACAAAAATACTTAATAATATCACAAAAAGTTGTGACACAAACGTGCGTTACAATTAAACTGAAATTTACAGTAAGCCAAACTCTTACCTCATCATCTAATCAACTATAAATAAACACAAATAATTCAATCAAATATCTACCATATACTTAAAACGCAAACCAGCTAACTAATGTCTCCCCTCTAAGGGATCCATCGCAGTAACATATACAAACCCTCGAGAATATGCATCACGACACACTGCGTAACTGTTTCGAAACTTTCATGCAAACTTCTGAACTTGACGTCTAAGGAACTGTTACTCTCTAAAAATCTCAGCCTCTCAAAGCTTCATAGGAAATCACATGAATTATTGTCAACAACCCCGCGCTTGCGCGGGGCTCCGCCCCTAGTTCACTTAATTAGATAACAATATGTACCCAAAAGAAGAATGTGAAATCAAAGTGTTCCAGATAAAATTATCAACAAAAGTGTTCTACGTTATTAGTTTTTAATTGTGACTAATCGTAACCCACGTATTCTTTTTTTTTTTCAAACCGTAACCCACGTATTCAATTTTAAATGTAGTATACGAAAAAATTCAGATGATTTTAACGGGTATTTGGTTGATAAAAAGTAATTGTATGATAGTGAGATACAACATACGAGAGCAGTGGACGGTTGAGATGAGGAGGGAAAGGAGTGTGGATCGAGAGAAATATCTGACCGTCGCTTCCTAACATGATTTGACTGGAGTGGACACGTGGGAGTTTTCCATGGATACTTCTCATAATGGCTTTGACACGTAAGGAACTATCACCGACTCGGCTCAGCTCATATTGGCTGGTTGTGGCTTTAGCCATTCGCCGCCAAATTGCTCTATAGATGAATGCTGAAAGAAAGTACGCACGTATGCACCCACCACCTTCACCATTACTCTTGGCTTTTTTTAATAGAGCCTAGATCCCACTGAGGGTGGGTGTGTAACTCATGCAAATAACATTGTAAACGTCAAAGATAAGTTCTTGCCAATACATTCGGAGATGAGAGCGCCTTTTTGGTTCACAGGTACCAAGAAAATACTGTCTTATTATCATCAAAACACACACAATCATTTATCGATAAAAAAATCACATCGTTTTGGATATGACAAAGGCATCTCGTAAACTCAAATATTTGTAGTTTTTTTTTTGTAACTTAAATATTTGTAGTTCTAACGTATGAACTATATATAAGATTGACTAAGACCATGTTGTAACCACTAATTTGTTTATACATTTTTGTTTGTTTTTCGATTACTCACAACATTATATGTGTCAAATCGAGCACATGCGCCATTGTTATAACTTACGAATTTTCAGTCAATCGATATGCGAACTTTCGCAATGGAATTTAACGTATTTGCATATATCATGGGTTATAGAACAAGTCCAATTAAACATAGGACTTATGCGTGATGTGTTGTTCGGACAGAACAAGGAATAAAATAAGTGCGACGTGAGTACTTACTATTTAAATTTCACAGCACATGCATGTTTTATTTATATTATAAATCTTGTGCTATTAATAACCTATATATACTCATTTATTCAGAAAGCCTCTTAGCTGTTTTACGGTATCAATTATTTTCTTTAAATTGTACTTATAACCTTCGTGGTTTCTGAAAGAATGTTTTAACTCTATATACTTTAAGCATTTCACATTACTACATCGTTTCAAATGTTACTCACGTGGGAGTTGCGACTCGATCACTAGTGATAAAAAGCTTTAGCTGCTTATTGTTCTCACAGAAAATAAGTTATTTGTAGTAAATAAACTATAAATGACAGAAACTAACTTAGGAGAAAGAGTTTCATCTTATACGATAAACCATAAATAAGGGGAAAGATACACATGGGATGCATGGAAAATATCTTTGTTAGGGATGCGAGCAAAGCGATTAAATAATTAAAATGATTTGGTGTTCCAACCAATCGGGAACTAATTTCCTATTCTGTAATAAACAAAAAATGCATGTACCACTTTAGGTTTTTTTGGTTATAACACGTACTTGCATGCCCCGATTTAAAATCGTTTTGGATATATCAAATCAATGTGACCAGTAATATATTTGTGGACACAGCACCGCATCTACACACCACAAAAGTTCACACGCTATTTTTTTTCCGATGGCCCCATTTCAATGTCATTTACATTGGACATTTTCTTCTTTTGGGACCATTTTTCCACGTTATCAATGGCAAAAATTAAAGGGCCTTTTCTATACCAAAAGAATAATAAAAGTAAACCGATCTCGGAATGATAACGGTAAAATATGTTTTGATCGATGTTGATTTCTTCCAAACGGACCCTTTTACTTTAGCGATATGGAAACTGAACCGACCAAATTTCAGAATGAGATTTTCGAGTATGCGGTGAATAATAAGTATTTTCATTAAAGAGGAAAACGTGATCTTAACATTTACACCCAAAAAAAAAAAAGAGGAAAACGTGATGTCTTCCAAGTTACAATAAGTTAATTTGTTTCTTCGAGTATAACCGATATTTCTAATTATTCATAAAGTCAACTCATATGATCAAATATTATTCTGACATATGTTTTTCTTTTTTGACAAATACTTGAATTTAATTAGATAGTAATTGATTGTTTTTAAATTTACAAAACAGATTAACCAGCAGGGTTGTTCTTTTAAAAAAACTGGGAAGAACCTCTAAACTTTGGTTGGGGAGAATATGGCATGTATACGTGAGCCAAGTTTGCATCAGGCTACTAAATTGTTTTCGATTTCTTTCGGCAAAATTGCAGCTCGGATGAGCCTGTCAATAGCTTTGAAATTTGCGGATGTGTTGATGTGATGTGGTTATGCAACCTATTGTTTCTTTCGTTGCAGATCATGTAAACCGTTGCTTGAGAAACTAATCTGCGCAGTATCCTCGGACATGATAAATCTTACATCTCAATATCCATATAAAACTGTCCACGTATATCCCAGCCTTTAATTTAGTCACTACATCCTAAAACTTTTTTTGATTAACTTAACATCTCAAAAGAAGCTATCTCAAATTTCTTTGTATGTGTTACAAAAGCAGCATTTGCTATCAAAGTGCATGCCCCAACTTTCTAGGCGAAACTTTTTTTAAAGGCGGTTTAGGTAAGCTATCCACATTGTAAATGTGTATCTTGGGGTTGTAATTTTGAACCAGATGTTTCTGTCCAAGGCTGCACGGGAGCGCATGGATGCAAGGATTGCCAAGTTAGGTTAGCCGAGTAAAAGTTCAACTCTGAGTCCTTAACATATCAGTAGAAAGTGTACATGGTTGAGGAAAGTGATGTAAGAAGCATTGTTGTTAGATGAAACTGCAGAAACTCTGATTCTTGAGATTGTGGTTTGATTGTGTTGGTGGTGTATCACGAGTCGGATAGCCAAGTATGGACCCATCGCTATTGAGTTTTTTATATACGGAGATGAATTTTGTGTGGTATTTACAAGGTCAGATCTAAAACTTTAGGAGATAAAAATATTTAATATTCTTTTGATAATTTTATGTATAATTTAAGTCCAGTATCAATATATATATAACATTAAAATAATTTGGATGCCAAAATCAATGTTTTACTTGAATGTGACTAAATCAGCTCCGAGTATTTACATTGATTTTTTCTTGTAAGAAAATGTATAAATTTGAGAAAAGGCAGCTACGCACGCGGCTCGAACAAGCCATAGCCAAGCCTTATGATCGTCGGAAGAATCTACCTTTTAGATATTGGTCTACACGTTTGGAAAAAAAAAAGATATTAGCCTATACATTTGCACACACACACAAAAGGTCTAACACATAACAGTATTACACCACCATATGTATTTTTCTCTTTACAAAGATAAAAATGACTATCCATCTAACAGTAAGGTGTTTGTGGATTAATATGATCAGATAAGTATTTTTTTTTTCCATTTTTTGTGACGTTGAGCAATGCTTTCGTTTGTTCGACCAATTATTCTTCTATTTTTGGTCTAAGTTTGACAAATCTAACTAATACTAAAAGGGTTATATGAGGAGTAGAGAGGCTGTCCACGTCAGCAATTAATTCAAGCCAATCAGGAGGCTTCTTTTTGACATGTCATATATGGCTGAAATATAGTGAATTTTTGTATGGGTTTTATGAAAATTATCACTCTGACCCATCCCAGCCCATGTAGAGAACAAACGGAGAAACTTTTTATCGTTTCACGCTTTCTCCTTCGACTCTTCCACTTCATCTTCTCCGATGTATAGATTTGTTTGCTTTGCCAAACTTTATCAATCATCCATTCTTTAATGTTCTATCCACTTCCCCTTGATCCTTCTCCTATATAAATCTCTATGTACAAACCTAAATCCACCCAAAATAAAAATCTACTCTGAAGAAGTTACATCCATCGACACTTTAGTCTAAACCTATCTGCACGATCTCTACTTCTACTCTGCGACCGTCAAATTGAAAATGCAATTCCTCCGGTAAAAGCTCAGTCACGGTCGTAGTTCCGTCACCGCTGAATCATCATCATCCAGGTTCTTACCTTGTGACGTCTCTCACCTTTGTCGATCCATCGAGAATCTACTGTAAAAAAAATCAGTTCCCGTTGATGGAGAGATCGTGAAGAAGGTTGGTCAATCTGTTTCCTGTAATCAAAAAAGTGATTGGTCTTCTGAAGAACTATGCTTTTGTGTGCGAGGTATATAATTCACTTACAAACTTTATATTACATGGATAAGATTCCAGATTTGGTGTTTGGGTTTATATGTGACATTTGAACTTATGTGTGATTTTTAAGCACAACGAGTGTTTGGGAATAGATGGACTGAGATACAAAGGTGGATTCAGGCAGGTAGAATACTGGCTCTAATGGTGCTTCAAGTCATGATTGTAGGATCAATCATTAATGTTTTATACTTCTCTATGTTTGTAGAAAGGATAAGGCTGTGAACAGGTTTACGAGACTTCGTGTGAAGAGAGCCAAGCATGAAACTATGGCTAGCGAGAACAACTCAAACAATAAAATAATGTTCTTCTTAGATGGTAGTTGTACTCCAGCGAATATGAAACTCCTATTGCCAATAGAACAAGGATCTAGCTCCATGTAAGGTCTGATTCTTTTCCCTTTCTATGCTCCAAAGTTGTGATCAAGCATTTCTCTGACTTGAAATCTGTGTTTAGTTCTTCTCTTCCAGGATAGCTGCCTTACATTACAAGGTGGAAACTTTCCTCACTTCCTCATGAGTGACTGGAGGACAATCTAAAACTATTAGACTAGACAAGCGAAAGTTACAATCCTCTTTGACAACCCCAACATCTGGTACTCACTTATACTACATCTTCAAGTTCCCCGTTTAAACTTCAAGATAATTTTTTTTTTTATTGTTCTGTTTCTATTGACCATAGAAAATGGAAGGAAAAAGCCTTTTGCTGGATCCTTTTTATGCAGAAGGAATCGTCCGTCAGAAAATGTAAGAGCTCTATATTAATTGGCTTCCTTATCTGCTTAATTTTAGTTTGGAGAGTGGTGTTGATGAGTGAGTCTCTCTGTCTGAATATGTAGAGGAATTGTGCTCATGAAAGGAAGCATCACTATTTAAGATTATTCTAATCCAAGTTAAATCTAAAAGTAACTTCTAATGCTAATAAATGTATATTACATATTTGAGTTAGGGATCGAAACGGTGGCTATTGATGCAGCCAAAGACATGGTACTGTCAAAGGAACAATGGATGTTAAAGAACTTGTGCTTTTACTGGCCAAAAACTCAATGAACCATCAATCTCTTCTTCTGGTCAAAGACTGTGCCACCCCTCCCGCCTTAAAGAAAGAAGTCTCGGCTGCAGGAGAAAGAGACAAAGAAGGAAGGGAAGTTGGAGAGAAGAAAACAGAGGGTGGCTAGAAGAAGAAAGAAGTTGTTGATGGCAGAGAAGAGAGAAAACGAAAGATGTTGGAGCTGGCAGGAAGAAGAAGAAAGAAGCCAGGTGTGGTGGGAAGAAGTGGGGTCAAATCATTGTCACATGTAAGATTATAAGTTCATACAAGTATATGCATTGTCTTAATTTTTTCTGACGGACATCTCTATAACTATAATTTTCAACTACTACCAAAATAAAACTTGGAAG
Organism: Brassica rapa; assembly: GCF_000309985.2. Taxonomy (NCBI): domain Eukaryota; kingdom Viridiplantae; phylum Streptophyta; class Magnoliopsida; order Brassicales; family Brassicaceae; genus Brassica; species Brassica rapa. Next base: position 2,379,026 of record NC_024799.2, on the reverse strand, counting down.
GAACGAGAAAGATTGTATACACTCTAATCTAATAAAGTTATAACTATTATTCTTAATCTTTAATTATGCTAAACTTTTTTTACAGTAATGCAATTATAAAATATATGTACTTTCTCTTAATTTATGTTTTTCTTATTGAGTACTCTTTCTTATTTAGGTTCCATGAAGAATTTAAAAGAAAATAGTAGAATTTGTCTGTTTAATTTTTTTCCTTCAACATGATTGCCAATTAGAACAATAAATTGTACAAAACAATCAACCACCATTTTTATTATTTAGTTTTCTTAGCTAAACAATTAAATATGATCTCCGTAATATGCTTTGTTTCATGGCTTCCCTTCTTGAACGATATTCTCAGTACGGAGACTGCAAGCAAGGGTATGTCTCAGTTTTTTTGCCTGCAACGTCCTTAGATCTCTTAATCCCAGTCAGCTCCAAAATCATATCTTAATCCAGTCACTAGAGTTATTATAACAAAGAATCATTAAAACTGCAAACCAACATAAGAAAAAAGACAAAGGTCTTTTAGAAAAGGCCGAGATTCTTAATTTAGCGTCCTTGTTGGTTTAATATAATTTAAATATCAAGTTTTGGTAATGGTTCGTTTAAAATTTTTGTTCTTTAGTTTGGTCTGGTTTGGACAATGATATTATTTTACGTTTGGATCAATTTTTTTGATTCAATTTATTTATATTAAGAAACTGTTCAATTTGGTATTAGAACTCAATGATTATATAGTGAAACAAAGTTTAAATCAGTTGTAAATATTACAATTGTTTTATGCAAAAAAAAAAACAAAATGTATTTAAATGATAACCATATTTTGTTAGATTTTACTCATCTTACTTATTATCCTATATATATATGATTTTAAATTTGTTATATACAAGACAATGAATACGTACATACAACCAAATTTTAATTTTTTAATGAATTTAACGTTATGTTCGATTGTAATACATATACACGGCTTATGTTCATAAATATAAACCTTTTTAAGTTAACTTAAAATTATACGAATACTCCGGGCGTAGCCCGGAAAAATCCCTAGTTCTTATTAATAGCTCGTTATTTGTGTTGAGATGTTTGATTAACTAAGTTAGTGTTCTTGACAAAAAAAAACAAGTTAGTGTTGATTTGATTACCTTCTATCGCGATCAGTTACGAATTCAAGTATAGTGTGACAGGTCAACTGATTGAAAAAGAAGGGAATAAAATAATATTTAATCTGTACATCTGAATATCCATAAGCCCATATGGTATATTTTGATATATATATATATATATATATATATATATATAATTAGACCATCTTCAATGGCTTACTCTAATTTTTACTCTAAAATAAAGTAACTCTATAATAGAGTTTGAATTTGTTTCAGTGGTACTCTATTTTACAGTATAAAATAGAGTGATGAACAAAAAAAAAAATAAATTACTCTATATTTGGATTAAACCTATTTTTACTCTATTATAAAGAAGAAATATAGTACCATTAGAGCATTTTTACTCTAAACTCTATTTTAGAGTAAAAAATAGAGTGGGGTTGAAAATGCCTTTAAAGATTATTCACAATTGTTCTCAACAAAATGCTTTAAGATTGTTTGAAGATGTATAAGTTTTTTCTTTTTAAGTTTTATAAAGTTATTTTTTTTAAAACTTAAGATTGATTATTTACATATGATTCGAAAGATATGTAGCAAGGCATCAAATAAACAATCATTATAACAGAAATAGAAATTTGCGAATTTTGTGAATAGTGACATTAAGCTTACATGAAAAATGGAATTGTTTGGGATATTTTACCTAATTTGGTAATAAAGAAAGTTCTCCTCCCATGACCCAATAGCCCACACTTGTTCTTTTCTACTCACTTTCTTTTAAAATTTGAAAAATATTGCAAATGATTCGTTTGGCCTTCTACTTTACAGATAAATAATAGTAATGTTTTTAAAATGTACTAATTCAAATTGCGTCAAAAGTTACATACATTTCTATGCGTTTGTACGACCTAAACATTGGATTTGAAGCCTTTGGTAAAGAAAAGGTTGATTGGAAGAAAAACTGAATCAAGGAGTATTTTTACAACTTAGTTTATTTTTGTTTCAACTGCTTTGAGTTAGTTATAATTAATATTATTTATATATGTGTGTACACATTGAATTTTGTTTGTTCTAAATATAACTGTAATATGTTATATTATTCATATTTCTAATCATTATTGGCACTTTTCTTATATTTCAATGATTGATACTTTTTCAATGCATTAGAGCATCTTTAATGTATGTTTCTATATTTTTTTTTAAATAGAGATTTTTATTATAGAGGTGGATTTACTCTAATGTATGCCATTATAATAGAGTTTCTCTATTTTAGAGGAAAATATAGAGAAATCCTATTTTTTACCTTTATATTTAAAGATGAAAATAACAAATCTATATATTTTCCCCTATAAATAGAGGAACTCTATCATAGAGGCATACATTGGAGCAAATCCACCTATATAATAAAGTTTCTCTATTTTAGAGGAAAATATAAAGATTAAAATAGAGGTGGATTGAAGATGGTTTTAAAAACGAATCTACATTAAAACTAACAATAAAACAAGCGTTCTCTAATATTGTAGAAAATAATTGAGCCAAATGTCTAAATATAATCGTCATCAAGAACAAAATATAGTTTCATTATTTTCTTGGGGACTTGATACTTCGTAGAGTTTTGCCCAAGTAGATACAAGCAACAAAGGCGAATTGTTGAAAATAAAAGGGGTCCATTTTCCTCAATATTTTCCTTCATGTTGACTAATTTTTTTTCTTTATCCTTTCACCAACCACTTAAATTATTGCATTTGATCCTTTTTCCCCCTTTACTTCCAAATGATTACTTGATTCCTTCTCTCTTTCTTTTCAGGCCAATTAATTGCGAACTATCGCTAAATGTGAAAACGCAGTTTCAAGTTATAAATGCTGATGATGTGTTACTTAATTGAGGATTGAAACCAATTCACACTAATTATAATGCAAGAAAAAAAAATCGAATTTAGAGACGACAATCTATGAGTAAAAAAAAGTTGTTAAGTGCAAACTAGACGGAGAATCATACAATTGCTGTCAAAGAGATAGGATATATAATTTGCTGAAACAAAATCAAGATTATTAATGCATATCAAAATTTTGTGCAAACTTATTTTTATGGTACTGTTTAACCTTAATAAATAGTAAATATATTATTAGTGGTCTAGTAGACCATAATAGTTTTTTTTTAACTGAAATAGACCATAATAGTTTCTTAAACAAAAGTAGATCATAATCTTTATAGCTGAAAATGGAAATATTTTAATGTAAGGGACATATGCAGATTAGTTTCAGAGTATTACGACTTTAATTAGTCTAAACCTATATAAGACTATAACCACTCACACATAATGAATACGCAAAATAACTCCACCCATTAAAATGTTAAAGACAGTGTTAGATATTACAATGGTAAATATCATTTGATGATGCCATCAGGGTGTTATATTGGTACTATACAAATAATGTATTATTTTTTTTTTTGGTCAAACAATGTATTATTAATACTATACCTTAGATGTCAAACGCAAAGGCTGGTGTACAACTTTCTACGGATCCGTAAGAGTCCCACATTTTATTTTTTAATCTACAAAATATATAAAAATAGAAAGAATTGCAATTATAGAACACATATCAGTCCACAAAGCTGGTCCAAATCCAGCCGTATTTTTTTTGTATCTGACCCAAGTCCATCAATTACCTTCAAATCTTACTTTCATTTTCACAAAACTGTATTGTTCTATAATGTTGCCACCGTCCAATACATCCAGTCATATCATGACTCGCTATTCAATAAAAATCTAAACAAAGAATTCGAGATCATTGGTTTCACGTTGTTTTGAATTTGATAGTCATCTTTGTCCCAACCAGGATCACCAGTTAGTAATTTGGTGTTATAATTTTGAAACTACGAACTATCTTTTTGGTGTCAACTGGATCCATTGACTGACTTGCTCTTTAACTCTTTTTGTACTCAACATCCATGTAAATGTGGAAACACCATTTGCGTTAGTGAATCCAAGGAAATAACGAACTATTAGATAAATATTTTTTATACTTATCATAGACTTAATACATTTGAGGGGGAAAATCATACACTCTAGTAAAGTAGCTATTTTAGTGGATTAGTTTGGTCACATAAACTACAAAGATACTAAAGTATCACCAAAAGGCTGAGATGAGACAACGACTAGGCGGACTAGCACAATATAAGAACGTTTTGGGTATTCACCGGTAGGAATTATTCCGAAATCAAAGTTAGTCGAGATTTTGGGCTTCCAGAGTTTAGTAAAGCCCATTTAAAAATTCATGCAGATATTCACATTCATATTTTAATTTAAGCCCAACTGAATCATCATAATTTGAATTTTATCGGATCAGAATATAACTCATAAGTTCTACCAGCTGACTTTTTTTTTTTTTTTTTGAAAAAGGGCTTACATCTACCAGCTGACTATTTTGTTAATAATATATATTATACCGATTTTGTTTTCTAAAATCTAATATTGAAAATTTGGGACCTTAAAGGAATGAAAAGCGGTTGATTCGTTGAATGCATGCCGCCACTAGATTGACGTATACCACGATTATATCATAGCATGTTTCTGGCCGAAGCTTGGACTATAAATATTTTATGGAATATAAGAAGTGCTTGTTTTGTTTTAGGTATATAGTTCTTTCATTCAGATTAGGGTTCAAATTTATATAATGTTTCTGATATATCAAAATTTAATAGAAAATTCGACTCGAACTCTCTGATTAAAATAAATGGTCTTGAATCTAACGCTTTTCGTCATGAGACAAAATGGGATAAGGGTTACGTTACGTTCAGAAACCCGCGAATAAATCAGGGTTCAAAGCATTTGAGAGTAGTATTCTATCTGTCAGTAAACAAATTAAATATTTTTTGCTACTCACTAAGGCCAGCTCCAATGGGACTGCAAAACACTATTTTAGTGTGACTTTTGCACCAAATCATCTCCAATGGGACTGTAAAAATCACACCATTTTAGTGCAACACTAAAATTTGACACCAAATTTGGTGTGACACTATTCACCACACTAAAACACTATTCATTTCACTAAAATACTATTCACTTATTTTATTACTAAAACATACAATTAAATAAATGATAAATAAAAAACTTAATATATAAAATATTATAAAATAGTTTTAGTGTGAAGTTTAGTGTTATGGTTGGAGAAGACATTGGTTTTAGTGTTGAAATTACACTAAAATAGTGTGGTTTTAACACTAAAATAGTGTTTGTGGTTGGAGATGCCCTAACGTTTTTTTATAATATATGTTAAATAAATTAAATAGTAGCATGATGTGGACAGTGGTTTGCTCAAAACTACCGTAGGCTGTTCCTGTTTTGGAAAGATTCTCAAACAAAGAACAATAAGTAAGTAGAATCTATTATTATAACATGTATGGCGTCAAAGTCATTAAATACTTACTTTTTGCATGTTGAAATTCAGTCTACAAAACGACAGATGCTGTATTTATAGTATCATTTTTCTTTTACCAAAATAGACAAAACTTGTGCTGTCACTTACGTCTTCACTTGAACCGTATTGCTTGGTTCTTTGTATTATTGTATATTGACAATTTAATATGCGATGTACGAAATAACTAATATAGTTATCCAGACGTATCTAGTTCCATCATTCACTAGATTTATACTATGTTTGTCAAATTTTAAATGGTTTGTGTTAGAGTATCTTAAATATTGAAAAGGTACAATCTTGAAGAATGAAGATGATATACCGATCAAAATGATAAAATTTGTTTTAAAACAATGTCGCCAGTATCAATTGATCAGCAGAAAATATCATAAATATCACAGCTTTTTGGATAAAACTTTTTAAATGTGCACGTTTTTTGGTGTATACGTGTAGAAAAATACAAAATAAAATATTTGGGTTCAGTTTACTAAATAGTAAAACTTAGCTCTATGCTTATATTTTTTTACATTCGATTTAACTGATCAAATTACGTCTTTTGCTTCGTTTACAGAAAAATCTCAACTAAACCTTATACATTTAGAAGTTTGAATTTTATTTAGGGTTAGGATTCATAAATTTTATCTCTCTTTTTTAATCGAAACTCCAAATTTATACACTGATTTCCGACAATATATAGCTACATAATTGAGTTTTTTCTCGAATGGGAATTCCAATCAAGTTTTTACACGAATTAAATCATGTACTTATATCGAAACAAATAAAAATAAATGAAAGCGAAAGTTGCGAAATCCTTTAGCTGGTTCTGTGCATTGAAATCCACAGACTATAATGCATGTAGGCATTTAATTTCCCATGGTCAAATAGGTTAACTATTAATGATTAAACCATACAAATATAAAATCAAATATTTTCTTTGACCTCTATGCTAACAACCCTATTGGTTGATGACGCATATATAAGTGCCAAAACGTATTCGTGATTTATATTAATATATCTTATTTTGATTATACAATACAAACAGATTTCGATCAACTTGTACACTTTGCACCGTTGATACAGAAATAGATTCATGCACGCCTGTTGTTTTCCATACATTTATATATATATCTCGAAAACTAATGATTCAGGCCTGTATATATATTTATGCAACCAAGTTGCTTTGGTCTAGTGGTATAGGAGCTCCAGCTGGAGTGCCCGCCCCTGGGTTCGAGCCTTGGCCACTGCGGAATTTACATATGGGCTGCAGCATCCGAGACCGAAGACCGTTACACGGTGAGCCACATGGTGACGCCCTGGCAGCGTCCTTGTTCACTTCGGTCTCTAGTCTGGACCACCTCGGTGGGGCCAGGATACTCGGTTAGCAAAAAAAAAAAATATATATTTATGCATGTAGGTATGTACTTAGACATTGGTCATGCTCAGATGAATGTATATCAAGTCCGAGCTGGAGATTTCGCAATTTAGCTTCAACAAACTCCATTCATATTTTAAGTTTCTGTCTCCTTTTTTAAAAAAAGTTTCTGCTCCTTTAGTTTATCCGATCTTTCTTACGCATATATGATTTTATGTTCTATCTATGATTTATACAGTTGCATGCAGAGTAAAAATAAATATGTTTTGCGTTTTTTTTATAAAGACGGAGGAAAGTATTCTAAGAATGGTTTTAATCCGTTTTGCATAATTTGGAACTGAAGATTTTTTTGTTCTGTTCATCCTCGATGTTTAACTTTATTAATTGGATTATTATATAGTTTTCGCTGGAAAACTGATTGTGAGCATGAAATTTTAATATCTAACAATTGATCCTTTGTTTGTTTGTTTGTTGTGTGAGTTACTAAACTTGAATTGGCATGTAGTTTACATATTTGCAAGACCAAGTGATCAGAGCTACAATTTCTAAAAGGTAAGCCAGTTGTAGATAAGTGTTCACTGTTCAGTTTATTACATTGCATCATTGATCTTCTAGCTAGTAAATGGTTTTAATATTATGCGAATCTTCTATGCTATTTATATTTCGATTCTTGTTCTGTTTGGCGGACCGGTTTATACATTTTAACACTATAAGTAAAACTTCGAATTTTCTCATTGAAATATGGTATTGTCATTTGAAATTTGTGCCATAACTCTTTTTCTTTGTAAAAAAATATCTGCAGTTTGGATTCACAGAAAGTTAGTATTAATTCTTAAAAAATGACACCTGTTTGTTTTTGAGGAGAAGTATTAAATCCGTATATATTGTTATATGCACTACAAAAAAAAGTGTGAATTACATCACATAAATTATATCACAAAAATAAATGATGCTATTTTAAATTACTTATTTACAAATGATGTGAATATACCTATTTTTAAATCAATTATAATAACTGATGTTTTATTAATTAATTTAACATCATTTCAGAAAAATGATATTTTTTTTTGTTAATTTGTATCACTTAAATGAAATTGATGCTATCATATAAATTTATATCGATTAAATAACTGATGCATTTATTATTTTAGTTAACATCAGTTATTAACATGATACATAATTTAGATCAATTAGAAAACTGATGCTAACAAAAATTTATAATAATCCTTTTCTTTAACATCAATTTAATAAAATGATGTTATTTTATTTTAATTTGCATCAGTTAAAATATTTGAGCTAGTAAAAAAATAATTTATATCGAGAACAAAATTTGTAAAACTACAATATTATTATAGAATAAACACATAACTATTAAAAAGTAGCAAATGTGATTGTTACAATCCCCCAAAAATAGGAACCACCATTACAAGTTCAAATAGTGTAAACCACTTAAACCCAATGTAATTAGAGAAGTAGTTATTATTCTTTTCTGTGAAGATCTTCCTATTCGTCACACTCTCTCAAATCTCTTTCATCAGTTTTTTTGTTCTCTGTTATTTGATTAAAAGCATTTTCTCAACATGAATCAAGTATTCTTATATGAATCATGATGATTATGATTGTGTTTCTGTTTATAGAAGATTTGAAAGGAAGATTTTGCTTTTCTTAAAAATCTGATGAAAAATTCTTGATAGGTATTATTTCCTTTTTCTCCATACATTGTCAGGATCTTAGATTGTGATGACGTCTAAGTGTATATATATATAGACAGACACGCTGATGCTAGTGTACTGCAGATGATGAGACAGGAAGTTTCTAGGGTTCTTGGTATAAAGATTTTAACATTTGGAATGAATCACATAACTCTATGTCCTAAAGATTGGCACTGTTGTTCTGTCAGGTTTCAGAAGCAATTGGATTTGATCATGTTTCTTTGTTGTCTGCTACTTAGGAGTAACAAGCTCCACGCCATTATCATTTTCCATGGCCAATTGAAGACAAAATGAAGAAGAAGAAGAAGAAGAAGAAGAAGAAGAAGAAGAAGAAGAAGAATTTATTGAAGAAACTGCTATGGCCAATTCTTTTAACTATTTTTACAAGTTTTTTTCTTTCTTTCTTTGAATTCATTTTCCAGTCTTATTTGTGAGGCTTCTCCTTTTCTTCTTCGTTAAATTTTCACAGGAACAAACAAATAAAAAATGCTTAATTAAAAGATTTTTATTTTTATTTATTGAGATAAATTTAAACATTGTACAAGCGATGGCAGTATTTTAAATAGATAATTATAAATGGGACAACTGCTAATCCATTTAATTTTTAATATTATTATTAATAAATTATATAATAATTGTAATAAATTATTTTAACTGTTAAAAATATATCACATCAGTTGTTAATAATGATTTAAATAATTTAAGTCGATTAGTTTAATTGATACCAATACTAACATCATTTAACTCAATTGATATAAGAGTTAACATCATTGTTTATAACCGTTACATTTTAACATCACTAAAACTAAATGATGAAAATATTATTATTTCTTACATCAATTATTAATGAAATGATACAAATTATTTGCATCACCACTTTCAGAGTCATTTTTTTAAGTGATGCGAAATTCTTTTACATCATTTATAACTAATGCAAATATTAAAAATAAATGATTTAAATTGATCTTTTTTTTGTAGTGATGTAGTAAAATAATCAATAATTTAGGGTTGTTTTAGCTGAAATTTCTGAAGATTATAAGTTATAGCTAGCTATGGACAATGTAGAATGTAATAAAATATATAAGTAGTTAGATATTTGATAATATATGTATATTTTTTAATAAATAAATCTCTGTATATTATAAGATAATCATTTACTTAAATTTGTAAAATGCAATTATTTTCATATTATATTTCATTTAAAGCATAGTTACATAATATATCCAGCAAGAAATATTTTAAAAATAAATGATAAAAATTCCATATAATTTGCATGAACTCGCATGCATGGAAAATGCATATACGTGTTTGAAAACGTGTGTCGGCATTTTATTTTATTTTTTGAAAAAGAAGCGTCGGCATTTTATTTGCGATACGTATATATACTAAGTTTTATTTTATTTTATATGTAAAGTATCATTTTTACATTAATATCTCTTAAGGTCAAACTGATTTGTAAGTTACAGGATATAATTTACACGTTCATTATCATTTTGTTTGTGATATACACGAATCAAATAAGATTTTGTGAATATTTTGCATATTTCCCCTAAAGCTTTTATATATTTCGCATGATTTTCCTATTTGTCCTTTAGATAATTTTTCTTTCTTTTTTGCACATAGTAAATTTATCATTATATTTGTAAAAAGCACAAATGCATAAAGTTACATGACAATGATCTTTTTTAATTCAAAAAGTTCCGGGTCAAAATCCATAACTTCTTTGCCCAAGAGGAAGGAACATGTTAAAAAAAAAATTTCGCAGCTGCTAAGATTAAAACTTGACATCTGCGAAAGACAAGAACAAATTGTTAAACTTTCTTTCCACAGCGAACCGGACATCTATATCTTTATGGCAAAAAGTATAATTAGTAGAAAAAGCAGTTTCCGGTAACATGACTATGTTAACATCAAAATCTACTAAGAAAAAAAATCGTATATGTAATATCAATAATTAATTTTTTTTAAAAAAAAAAATTAGTTTACAAAATAACTATCTATAATTAAAATTCATTTCCGTATATTTTATATCCTCCTGCAGTTTTTAAAGAAATTTGTTTCACGTAATAAACTATATACAACTTTCAACAATATTTTAAATGAGTTAATTTTTTCGCCTATGTAAAATTAAATTAGTCCTTGATTCCATTTTGGAAGTGATGGTTCGTTTAAAATTTCTAAATGGTTAAAATTTAAAACATCAGTAAATTATCTGTGGTTAAAAGAGCTAAACTGCGAGAAGAAAGATAAAATAGTCACGGTCAAAAAATGAAAAGCCGAAGCTGATCAAGATAATCTTCAAAATAGAAAAAAAATCTACAAACGGTTAGAAGAACAAGGAAAAAAACAACAAGAAATCGCCCCCGGAATCGAGAGGCGAAGGCCGTAGTTAGAGAGCTTTAGTGGATAGTTTACGAGCGACGTTAACTAGTCGGCGGAGGAAACTGTACCATCCTTGTTAATTTTCTGTAAGTATCTGATGATTATTATATTGTGCGATCTGCTTTTCTACCATATTGACAAATCCGATACACTTTGGTTGATAATCAGCAATACTGTTGTTTATAATTGGACTCCTTAGGACTTGTAGGGATACATAGTTTGTGAGAACAATTGAGATCCAGTATAGCAGCAAGAAACAGGAAACATATATACTCTTACCACAGATGTTTCTTGACTCTTTCAAACGAGTTCATCCAACATATGTCTGGCTGGCTAAACTAACAGAATCATTATAAATTAAATTGTTTCTTAATTTCTACTTATGAATATGAACAATATTTTTTAAAGATTAGCACCGTCTTCTTTGAGAGGAGAAGAAATTAAATAGTATGAAATTTCATTATGATTTTATGTGATATATTAAACAACGGATTATGTATATTTTTACATGCAGAAAATAATTACTCGGTTGTTGTTATACAATAACTTTGGTGATTTTTGCATAGAGTAGATACAACAGTGCTGCAACTATGGACTACGAAATTTATGTAAACTATATAGTAAGCTTGAATTGTTTGACATAATCTTCAGGAGCTGCTCTTCTTAAGTGTATCGATGAATCTTTCCTGTAGAAAATCGTTGTTGCTCGAGATGTAGTTAAGAAAATCGTTGAAACTAAATTCCCCGTAGGCTGCTGCATTGTTTCCATCGAGTAGCTCAGGTGCTGGACTTATCTTCTTGTGTAGAGGTAGACTGTGAAGACTTGCAAAAGATAGCCTATTGACATGTTTGTTCACTGTTACACGATGAATCACACTCTTGTATATGCCATTGCTCATCACTTCTACTTGATCTCCCAACTGAACGATCAAAGCTCCTTCGATATACGGCACACATACCCAGTTCTTGTTGGCATCCATTATCTGGAGTCCCTCGCTACTCTGAAGTAAGATGGTCAGCGAGCCAAAGTCCGAGTGTGGTGGCATTCCCAAGGTGACTTCAGGTTCAGGACATGCTGGATAACAGTTCACTGCTATGACTTGTGAGCCTTCTTCAGTCTGTTCTTGTAAGTAATTTTTCTCCAGTCCTAGGCTTTCTGAGATAGCTTCTAGTAGTTGCTTATGTAGCAAGTGAGTTGCTTCTGCATACTTACCCACCTTATCCCTAAAAGGAAAAAAAAGAGTACAATCAGTTTTCAGTTTTTAATCAAAAAATTTCTTACAAAAAGAAAGCTATATCTCTTATTTTTGGTAACTAGGAAGAATTTGGCCTTTGGTCCTAATGTCCTTATGGTCCGGAGCCAGCTTTTTCTTTTAAACATTGAGATAGTGAAGCTGGACTATATATATATATATATATATATATATATATATAGGTTTATTCATTACTTGTAGCATGGAGGATTTGATGGCCACATATCGATCCACTTTGATAGAGGATGTGAGTAATGCTTAATGAAATCTCTCCAGTAATGAACTTTATCTGTTGAATGGTTGATGCTTGTGCCATATCTTACTGGCTGATGAACGTCTGATGACACCAGAAGCATCTTCTCCTCCACAGGTAAGTCAAAGAACTGTGTTGCTGCATCTAAGGCATCTTTAACCACTGATGATGGTATCCCATGGTTTATAACCTGTGAGGGAAGTAAAAGTTAGGGCTTTTATAAGTAGAGAAAACATGCGTGCATGCAGTTTTTGTTATCATTTAAGACTTAGATTGATGATTTTGTCCTTTCTTTTCTTTCTTTCATGATAATAGACTTTATTCCCTATGACATAAATACAATAAGACAATAACCGTCTTTCTAAGTCATATCCGCAAGTGGGATTGGTAGATGCGACAAGTTCACTTCAGGTTTTTGTTTAGTTTTGATGAAAACGAGACATGACTTTCATGAATTTTAACATGTAAAAACACTTTTAGTTACTTCATATGTAACAATTACCTGAAAGAAACCAAACTCCTTGCAGGCCATGTTGATCTCATGGATTGCACGGGATCTAAGCAAAGGTTGGTGTAAAAGAGAGAGATCAATGACAGGAAGTGTTGTATCATCTCTAGTTCCTATGCTCGAACCAAGAGCTGGCCTTTGCGCTGGTGGAAGAACATAACGGTCAGGCACTTGAGGCACACCTGAATTGGTTAGTGTCATTGCACTTGTAAAAGAATCATCAAGCAAACTCTTTTTTGTTTCCTCCATTTTCTGTTTGCTTCCGTTTTTGTTATTGTTACTTACTAAAGAGTACGCAACATGCATAACATATATTTATACCTATATTATAAAATCTTCTAGAAGATAATTTTGAATTAAGTCTTTTCTTCGTACCTTTTTCCTGGTTAGCTTACGGTTTTGTTAACCCACCTGTTGTTTCTTTGATCGTCTTTACATTAAATGAAATGATCTATCAAATTTTGGATGTGAATTTTTAAGTGTTGACGCGTCTATAGAGATAAGACTTAAGTTGCACCTGGCCTGGATTGGTTTATAGATTTAGGTCACATGATCGAGCATAGACAACACGTAAGAGATAGCCGGTTTAAGATATTTTGGTTTCCATTTTAATAGAAAAAGAAACACTTTCTGTGTGTGCGCGCGCGTGTTACGTCATTTATGAGGTAGAGTATCGGTCGAGATAGACCAGCACTAAATAAGGGTGATGTATAGTATTATTTGATATATAGATACCTAAACTAATAGGAGTAGTTTTTAGGCCCACTGAGAATTGGAAAGGATACATGCATGTCAAAATGTATCTGTACAAGATCTATGAGCTGTATTTTTTCCTCAGGTCATTCGTATGTTGAGTTCCTGTAGCGTTGGGGGAGAGAGAAAGTAGTGACATCATTCTTTGGTAGACGCTAGAGAGAGGCCATCATTGCTTTATTTAAATTGTTCAGAACATTTGATATGGTGATTAAGCGAAAAAAAAAGACATTTGATATGGTAAAGTCGGTTAGGTCGCTCTTAAGCCCATGTTTATATTTATAGGCCGTTCATAAGCCCAGTTTCATGACGTAGGTTGCATATGAGCCCAGCAATCCCGTCATGGCCGAATCGTGAGCCTAGTTTTACCATTATCGGCCCATGTTTATAAACCCATAATAGGCCGAAAACAGAATTAGAATTGTGGAGCTTAACCATTGGGAGCAGATGTAAGTTTTTCTTTGAAGCAGATGTAAGTTGTTACATGTAAGTTGTTACATGCTTCATAATTGTTAATTTTCATTAAAAATAATAATAAACCATTCTCCGGAGAGAGAATGTGAAAACCTCTGTGGTCATGCGCTGTGGAAATCTGGTACGGTACGGATTCGAACTCGGATCCCTTATCCACGGAACGCATTGACCACTCAACCATGGTTATTGTTAATTTTTATAGTCATCAAAAAGTTATTTATTATGAATAGTTTTACATTTGCCACGACTATTACCAGATCAGTCACCTTAACTTTTTTCTTTTAATCCCCTTCATTAACGTGCATAGCTTAAAAGAAGACCATATTTCTACCAAAGTGATTATCTGCTAGCTTAAAAAAACATTGTTTTATCTGGTAATTGGATTCATCACTAGGTTGTTATACTTCTATAATTTTAAAATAAAATAGAATTTCATCATGTCAGTAAAAGTAATACTTAATTGAATATTTTGTTTATTTAATAATAGTTGTGATATATTTAGTTGTTTTGTAGTTTCTTCTTTACTCAAAAAAATATGAAGCTAATGGACGACACGATTATAACCATCAAGTCCCAACAGGCCAACATGGCACGCTCTGGACCACCTCTGGAAGTTACCTCTCTAACTCAACATATATTTTTAGTCACTCATCTTTGACATTGTGATCAATCTTCTAAAATCTGCTCTTCCTTACTCGATCTCATAATATTTTCTTTGGTCAGAGAACACATAGGTAATACATAGTGATTACCTGTATGGGTTAACGCTGACTTTTTCGCTTTTATGGGTTGCTTTCAAATCTATTTCGGTTTATATGTAATGATCTTTTCAAGAAAAAAAGAACCGAATACTATAAATATTTGTTTCACTGAAGACCATATCCCTCTTTGATTATTGACATCTATACTATAATGGCCTTGGAACGTGTTAAGCATATCTCTCTGCTATTATATAATTCTCACTTTTGTTTTTAAAAGAGTTAGGATGTGATTTTTTCGACTTTTTCATCTTTTTCTTTTCTAAAACTTCTGACCCAATCGGGTCGAACCAAGAAGCTAAAAACCAAAATGCAAAAGAATATGACCCAGTGGCTTGGACAATGTTTTCCAAACTTTAAACTGTTGAATAATGAACTTAGTCAATGGTCAACACATTGCTAATTGCTTCTAAGTTTTTAGTAAACCTTCCATTTATAATGAGACTTTATACACAAAGCTTTCATATTATTTGTATGATTGACCAAATAAATTTTAATAGAAGTTGTATTGAACTATTGATAAAGTCTTGTTCAAACTCAATCAACGCAAAATACTCATAAATTACAAGATATAAAATCTTTTAATGAGAAAATTAATATCTTAAACATATATATCCCAGTTAGACATTAAATATAAAATAAAAGAATAGAAAGTAACCTCATATATATTGTTACAATGGGTGTAAAATTCACGAATATAACTGTTTAAGAAAATAAATGTGTCTTAATGATATTCTGCAGAGAAAAACATAGCTTAAAGTATTATACTTGAATTCTCTTTAGCTGATATTTGCTTCTGTTTTAAGAAAATTGTCGGCACCTCCAGATTCTGTAACAGGTTAATTAAGTAATAAATACAATTCTTTTTCGTCAGCTAATAAATACTATAGTTATGATATTCATTAACTGCATTATACATACATGGATACTAACAAACCCCATGTTCCCAGCATACTTTTAGGTAGAAAACATTTAAAAAAACAATTAGGAAGCTCTCATTAGGATGATGGAATCAGATAATTTACATCAAAGAGCAATTGGATTACTTATCCTTTCCTTTGAATGTATAAGAACAAATAGTTGGTACGCATCATGACAATGTCCAGAGGCGTGCCTACGGTGTATTGAAAAAGGCATTCGCCTTAGGCCCCCAAATAATATTACGTTTTCTAGGGCCCCAAAATTTAAAATAATTTCTAGTTTAGTTGTTTAAACTTATTTCTAAAAAAAACTTTCAATGAGAATCGAATAACTCAATTTCTAAATCTATATATATTTTTTATAGGACATAATATAACATATTTACGTAATAAGTGTTAAATTTATGTATTTCGCGAATATGATATATCATATTAGAAAATTATTTTCTTTATAGTTGTATATAAATTTATTTTTAATTAAAACTTGCCTTGGGCCCCTAAATCCTTCGCACGACACTGACAATGTCTTAGAAAACAAAGACATGTATATTATAAAATGAAAAAGAGAGGATGAAGTTGTTGAATGAGTTGGCTAGGCGGCGACTTTTCATACATTATATTCACTTAATTTATCATAATCTTTCTCACATCTCTTTGTTATAAATTCAACATCATCGCCGTTCCTCTTTTCACAACCTCTATCTTCTATTTATATCTGTAGTACAGTTATCTTAGTTTCTTCTAAGAAAAAAATGGAAATGAATGGTTTGTCCAAGATGGCTGCAACCGCTTTTCTCTTAGTCCTGGCCATTGTCCCAGCCGCTATGGCTGTGACATACACAGTAGGAGACGCTCTAGAGTGGTCCAGTGGTGTGGACTACACAGATTGGGTTAAAGGAAAGACTTTCAGGGTTGGTGACATTCTAGGTAAACCATCATCCGAGCCACATTAGTTATAACGTTTATATGTATCTATAGCTTCAAGCTATGTTTTCGATATAATAAATTAATTGAATTAACATCTAGTTTGATAAGGTATTGTTTTGCTTTAGTAGCAAGACAAAAAAAATGACATGTATGATTTTGTTTCTTTGGTTCAGTTTCTTGAATATAAAATATGTAAGGACAAAATCTATTAGTTTGGTTTTTCAATACATACTTGTTTGTTTCAGTTTGTTTTAGTATTTTTGGGGTTTTTTCCCATAATAGAAGTTTCTTCAATTAGGTTTTCATTTCTTTTTATTCTGGTGGTTTAATTTAAAACAGAGTTCAAGTATGGTTCTTCACACTCGGTGGATGTGACTACCAAAGCCGGATATGATAACTGCGACAGTTCAGCAGCAACAGATAATCACTCCGACGGAGACACCAAAATCGAACTCAAGACAGTAGGAACCAAGTATTACATCTGCCCTACACCTGGTCACTGTATCAGTGGCATGAAGCTAGCAGTTACGGTCGTTGCCGCTTCTTCCGGAACCCCAGAGGCTCCTACGCCGCCGTCTTCAACTCCAGGAACTCCTTCCACACCAGACTCACCGCCGGCTGCCGGAACTCCTCCTTCCACACCAGACTCACCTCCGGCTTCCGGAACTCCCGCCACACCCACACCACCAACTTCTTCTCCTCCACCGAGTGGCGCCTCTAAGGGAGTGATGAGTTACGTATTGGTCGGAGCGTCGATGGTTTTGGGTTATGGTTTGTGGATGTAATTGCCAGGGATGAGCCAGTGCGTTGCTTTTGATCTATTTGGTTTTGGTTGTAAACTTGTGTGTCACGTCAGCAGCTCGTATTATCTAGGCATTTGATTATCGTTATCAACCTCATCATTATCACATTCACTTATTTCTGTTATTGTAATAAGTTATTATTCATTTCCATCAGTCGTTATATATAACATCTTATTGGTTTTGGAGTCACATGCATGTACAGTTCTTCTCTACCGTTTTCACGTACGTAGACTATACATAGTGTAAACTAATTTAGTTGACTTTTAAAATTATGTTGTCAATGATGATACACACGTTATAGCTGAATCAACAACAGCTACGAGAAATGATCAAATCACATAGAAAATGATTGTTAGCAATGTTTATTCGAATGGTGGTTGCCAATGCTATATGATTAAGAAATACAACTTGGCATGATTGGCATAGTTGGTATTAAATTAGCTGCAGCTTTAATTCTAAGACTCTAGATACATATTAAACTCTATATATAAATAACATATTCAATGTATATATGAAATTTAGGCCTTTTCAACATAATTTTTGAATATAAAGCATGATGGCGTAGGACTTTATGTGGGTGACTAACTATTTAGTCAACCACAACTTTAACCTATATCCAAATTCTCAACATATGAGAAAAGATGTGGGGAAGACGAAGCACAAGGCAATGCCAATGCGATTTGTGTACCTAGTTAATTAAAGAGATCCTTTAGTGATATAACCCAATAATTAAGAAGATGAAACTTTGCTTACATTCCCTTATGCTCAACATCTCTTTAGTCTTTCTTGCGCCTCTCTTTCGTATGTTTTGTTTAGCATATAAATATTTATCCATCATTTATTTACGATATGCAACCATCATAGTTACCATCATAAGACTATCTAGTATAACTAAAATTATTATTATTCTTCCAATTCGTTGGTGCTGTAGAAGTGGCAAGTGCATTGCATGTTCTAATCTCTATGCATCTAAATCAGTTTACGCGTTTAAATTATCTGTATTCAGGTTGATATGGTCAGCCGTTCGTATTTGACATGATTATTGTGTAAATTAATTGAATTCTATATAGACTAGTAACAGCTAAGCAGATCTTTGATAATAGCTAATCAAAAACCTGCTCAATCATCCTTTGACCCCAAAAATGCTACTACTAAATTATATAGTAGTAAAATTACAACAAGATAATCCGTCTTATTGGGGGTGATTGGTAGTTGTTGTAGGTGCTGTCTAGAGTCCTATTTATTTCTACAGCATCAAATTCAGAGCAATCAAGCTTTAAATTATTTTTTTGAAACCACAACTCTTAAAATAACCTACAACTGTACAAGTGCTCTGCAGAGCCAAATATCCAAAGCAATTTTTCAGTGCTTTCAATAAAATTCTACAGCAATAAAATCTAAAGCCACAGCAAAAAATCTACAGATTTTTTTCTACGGCAAAAATTTTAAAGCTACAGCCATTACCAATCGGACCCATTGTTTAGGTTTTTCATTGTCTCGAAACAACCATTACACACTTCTATAAATTAATAGTAAATAGTAATACACAAAAAGCCATCAACATCATTTTATTATGTACTTTCTTTTTTATTTATTTTTGCAAGTTGTTCTGTAATTAAAAAAAACAAAAATACCTAATATGAAAGCTTTTAAAAAAAATATTTTTATTAAACCTGAAAGAAATAAAGAAAGTAACCTGCTTTGTAACTCTTAGTGGTCCATTAACTTTGGACTCATTTGGGTTAAAATATTGAATACAATGGGCCTAAACTTACACTAAAGGCCCATTTAACTATCAATCTAACTGTTTCATCGCCGATTGTGTAAAGAGAGAAGCCGAGGTCCTCTCATCATCCTGTCCGTATGATTCTCTCTCTCGCCTCTCTAAGAAGATGCAAACCCCATTTCTCCATCTCTCCAAAACCTTCACTCCTTCTCCACTCCCACGTCAAACCACCAACCTATTCTCCGGACTCCACAACGCTCCTCTCGCCACCACAATCTCCCGGCGACCGAGAAGAATCGTCGCGCAACAGAGCCACAAACCAAACGACAGAAACAAAGGGAAAGTGACCCTAAAGGGTAACAAAGAGAACATATGGAGCGTCGATAACGAGATGGCCGAGAACGAGAAGCGCAAAAGAAAGCCAAAGGGGAGAAGAAAAGGGAAGAGATTAGGTGCCGGAGGAAGGAAAGGTAGAGTCTTGGTTTCGGGAACCATGTTGATTGAGACAGAAACTGTTCTTCAGACACAGGTTTCACTCTTTTGTCTCAATTTCGTTTGATAAAGTAATGATTTTTATTATTTAAAAAATAAAAATCGTTTCTTTTTTGTAAAGGAGCCTGTGATAAAGCCAATTTGGAGAACGTTCGCGAGCAGTGTAAGTGGGATATGGAAAGGAGTAGGAGCTGTGTTCTCTCCCATAACAGCGGAGATGGAGCCTCTCGAGATAGGGAAGAAGAACGAGAGTCTTTACGACTGCTACACTCTCTCACGTATCGAAGCCTTGCCATCTCCTGGAGAGTCTTCATCTGAGATACAGAGAAAGATCAATTGGGTTACTTTCAATCCCCACGGAGAGTTTTTCCAGAACGACGACGTTTTGGTTGATGAGACTGGCTTGTTGCCAAAGTTCGAGTCTTTTAACTTGAAAGCTAGTGATGTCATGGAAGAGGATTCCATGGGAGATGAGCCTGGTCTTGTTTACTTCGAGGTTTGGTTTTGGGTTTTGATTATTCTTTTCTTAATAACAAGTACTAGACTTATGTTTTTTATTTGTCTCGTTGGTGTTTTAGGATGGGTCTTATTCCAGAGGTCCGGTTGCTATCCCTGTTGGGGAGATGAGTGAGTCTAACTATTACCTCACACCAACTTTCAAGTTTGAACAGGTATGTGTGTGATGTCTGCTTTTGAGGTTTTGTTTCTTATTTTGGCTCTGAACCTGAACCGCACCACAGTTATAGTAACAAAAAACCTCTACATAGTTACGTATATTTATACATTTTTTATTACTATCAGAACCACACATATACGTATATTTATATATTTTTTATTACTATTAGAACCGCACTACGTTACCATTCGGAGTCTTAGTTTGGTCCTTTTACGCATGGCTTCATTGTTCCTTTCTCTTTGGCTAGTGTTTGGTGAAGGGTTGTCATAAGAGACTGAGAGTAGTACACACCATAGAGTTCGCCAATGGTGGTGCAGATATACAGATTATGAGAGTTGGTGTTTATGAAGAACAGTGGGTTAGTCCTTCAAATTATGAAGACCAAAGGTAGTTACACTGATATGTGATTTTAACAGTCTCTATGTTATGTTAATGTTCTCTGGCTATAACGAGTCATTTATGTCTCAGTAACAATGATGCACCACTGGAGTTAAAACCCTTCTCACAGAGGAAACGCACGCAGCCCTCTGAGCTAACAGGATCATGGAAAGTGTTTGAAGTGAGCGCAACTCCAATCTACGGAGAAGAAGACCTAGATCAAAGCGGTGAGACCACTCCGTATGTGTACCTATGCACAGAGGCTTTAAAGAGGAGGAACTTACCGGAAAGTTCGGTTTCCTTTGGAGATGAGGAGATGGTAGATATGCAGGATGTGTCTGTGATGTGGCTACCGGGTGGCGTGACTGCTTACGTGGACGTGAAGGAAGATGGAGTCTTGTGCGTTGGAATAGGATGGTATTCTGATGAAGGGATTAATCTTGTGATGGAGAGAGATTATGGTTTAGATGGGAATCTTAAAGAAGTTAGATCCAATACTGAAGTGAAGAGAAGATGGACTGAAGAACCTAAGTGAAACTCTCTCTATGTTCTGTGTGTTTTCCTTTGTTTCAGACTGATGTTTAATCTTTAGTACATGTAAGTAACACTAGCTGATGTTTGGTAAAGCTATAATAAAATGTCTTTTCTGATCTATCTAACTTGGGATATGGCTTGATAGGCCACTATTGGGCCTGAATTATAAGTGGGTTATGGTTCATTAAGCCTATGGTTAATTATTGTTGGGTTACAATATAACCAAGGCCCAAGGGATAAAGATTTGCTTTCCATGTCCACTTGAATTTGAAAGTAGAAAAGAGGAAAAACAAAGAAGAGAAAAAAGAAAGACTGAAAATGAGGGGAGGAGACAAAGTGGGAACCTACAAGAGAGAAAGATGCCTTAGAAATCTCTCACCATCATTAAAATTTGAAAATTTTCCTTAGGGATTTGATTGAAACATGTAATCATTGTTGCATGGAATTCATCTCCTAATATATAACTTTTATTATTCCCCTTTTTGTCTCTTTTCTCAACCTATGACCTTACAATTAACTAATGTCATTATTTCATTTTAATTTCTCCTTTCATTGGCATCGTTTGTTTCTTCCAAATGATATATGTTTGTATTTGCATATACATCTTACAAAAAATCTAACACTACTAAAAGCAGAATACGGTGAGCGGAGAGAGCATCCACGTCATCTAATTTAATTGACCAATAGGAAACTGTTATGCGGCCACGTCAATAATTTCCCAAGGCCGGACACAGTTATTTCCCAGTTATCTGATTCAGTGTGGCCCACTTTCATACAAACCCCATCACTTGGCCCAACTACTACGATAGGGATCACCGACTCTCCACTTCACCTTCTTCAGTGTAGTCTCTGCAAATCACCGTTAAGTTGAAACTAAGTCTTCCCACTCTTTCACATTTAATAAGCTTCATTACTTTAAAAAAAATTGTTTCTTCCGTTGATATTATTTGGGCTTTTATGATTTTCATTGGGTAACAACCGCCATGACCAGATACGCCGGAAGCTTCGATCACCGGCAAGGACAAAGTCATATCAAACACAGGTAGAAGCTTCCGACCTTGACTAATCGATTGAGTTCTTCTAATCTGTATCAGAATCCGGCACCGTTACAGAGTTGACTGGATTCATGCACCTTCATTAACGCTCGCATTTACACTGATTTGCCTCTCCTCACACGATTTCTCATTCAATTAACATCATCATTCAGTGAGCTATGAATATATGAGTTCCCTTCCATGAGTTTCATCAGTTCATTCTTTTAAATTATTTTCCAAAAAAAAATCAGAGTTGGAATGGCAAAAGCTTTTCAATTACTCACCGTTTTGAAAACTGGCTCCACCGTCGAAGTGCCTCTCCTGAGGTTTTCGGAGGCTCGAGGCGGTGAGCTTGGATGTCGATATGCTACCCCCTCAAAATATTTTTCTTTCAGTCTCAAGAATGGTGTCTCTTTTGGGCATCTTGACCTGTTTTTTTTAGTATTTTTTCTGAGTCATTCTTCAATTCAAGCTTAGAATCCATGTTTTTACTTTTCTGTTTAGCTTTTTTTTTGTTTCTCACCAGCTTCTGATGTTTCTTTTGAGATTTCCAGCTAATATGTTGTAAAGTTATCTCCTTTCTGTACGTCTTTAAAAGAATCCAACGCAATCAACGCTTTGAAGACATTCCTTTAGATTCTGTTTAGGTACCTGTATAGATATTCATAGTTGGATCTGAGTTTTTTAGTAAGCTGAATATATTTTTTCTGAGAAAGTGATTAAAAACAGTTAATTCATACTTTGTTTAGTTTGGTTCTACTGACTTAGTGACTTTCAGACTAACCACCTGCTTCAGGTACTAATAAACGTATGAAATCTGAATAAGTTGGATTTTGACTTTTAATTTTGGTTTATAATGCTTTGTCTTAATCTTCCTTTTTAACCTGTAGGACAACTATCAAGTTTTCAACTTGAACAAACTATACCTAAATGGCGGAGGCTGAGAGCTTTGTCCCTTTTCAGTGCATAAGGAATGATGTCATTTGGAGACTCAAATCCTACAAGCATGATTGGATCAGTGGTTTCAGAGCTGAATTTAGGTATGTTCATATCTCTTCTTTTTTGCTTTTACAAAAAGTGTTACTTCTTCAGAGAGATAAGGTTGATCTTCATTTATGAAAAAAACTAGGGGTTTGTATTAATAATTAGAGAGGTTGTGCGTTTTTCAAGTTTCGTACCCTGAAAGAAACTATTATTTTTTGCATGATTTGTGCTGCACTTGAAAAGTTAAGCCTGATTTCTTCTATGGTGATGATAAGTTTAAATTTTAGAGATCATGTATGTGTTGGATGGCTTAATGATTCCAAGGAATACATAGATGCTAGGAAAGCTATGGACGATGTTGGGATCTGATTCTGAAGATCAGGTACTTTTCTTTTAATTGTTTATTTACATAGACATAAGAACAACTCTACTTACATTCCAGTTTTCCCGAATGCACAAGAAGCATTTATAATAGATTGATGATATAATGATCATGCAAGCCTATTTCGTAGATTACCTGAGAAAAAACTTCAGTTATATATCATGTATTAGCATGTGACATCTAAGATAACTATAACATAGAATTTTAACCACAATACAAATTTGTTATACTTTGTTAATAATTATTTTTACCACCAATCAATTCTGAAAAATAACAGTATTGTAAAAATACGCTTATGAACATTATTCAAAATTAATTAATTATATTTGTCCTGAAAAATAAAAGTATTGTGGAAAATACGATTATGAACATTATTCAAAACTAATTAGTTATATATTTGCAAATACATCACACATAGATGTATAATGAGGAGGAACAAAAAAAATTGAAACATAAATTTCTTAATACCCTTAAAAGTTAAAATTGAAACATAAATTTCCTATAACCCTTAAAAGTTATAAATATAATTGTTCCAAAGCCAAAATAAAATTTCAAATGTACAAGTAAATTTATTTTACATAAACTTAAATAAGTAAGATAATAATATTCAGATTAAACTCCGCTTTAATTATTTTATATATTTTCATCAGGTGGTTCATAATTTTCAGTAATAAAAAAATACAAATTATGAGTGATAAAAGTTCAAATATGTTAGACAAAAAAAACAAAAATTGTCTTTGATAGACATATAATTGTCTTTCGATCCATAAGATCTGAGTATTATAAAAATGTTATAGAAAATTAGTCCGGGCGTAGCCCGGAAAAAGCCCTAGTATGTTTAATTACACTTCAAGATTTTGTTTACATACATGCTAGTTTTTACCCCAAAAATCATACTAATGCTATAAGTAAATTAAAAAAAAAAAATGAATTCTTTAGGTATTGAAACTTAACTTGGCCATGTTAATGGTTGGCTGGTGTCGGTGAAATAAAATGAATAAACTAACTAATGGTACTATAGTTCCTTTAATGGCTAACTAAGCTACTGTTCTTCATTAAGTAGGTGGTTAATTACAGAGTTGACTCGACCAGTAAAGTAAATTTGAAACTTTGTTTAATCCACCTTAATCATGTCTTATGATATTGTCATAAAGAAGATTAAATATGTTTATATTATATGCTTTTTCACTAGTCATTGTTGCTTTGTGATGCTATTTGTAAAAGGAAGTTGGCATGCTCTTTTCCTGAGGTGTTTTTGTGTAGTTGTGTGTAGTTATCAAATTCATTATACTATAAAAAGGTATAACACTTGTGTTTTACTATATGCAAGGTTTGACAGGTTTAAACATTTTCATCACCCGGTATAATTTCAATAACTGAAGCAAATATAAAAGAAGCGACGCTGATCAGCTTGGATTAGTTTCTTGATATAATATTCAACCAAGAAAAATAAATCAATGGAATATTTTACAAACAAAACTTATGAAGCTGGATTCGATATGATTTGGGAAGGGGTAACTTTTCTGGGTGTCGTTTCCATCATCAGCTTTAGGACACATCTTGAGATGGATGGAAGCTTTGATGCACCTCCACCACACTCAATTACCTCCTTGAAAGTTCTCTCTCTAGTCTCTACCTTGTCATGTGAAAGGAAAATATTCAAAGTTCTTAATTAATTCAGATAAGTCTTTAATAATTATCTTAAAATTGTTATTCCTAGGGTTGCTTCAGAAAGCTGATAAACAATGATCAGTCCAAACTCCAAACCGTTGTTTGGTCTCATTATGGAATGTTTGGGTTTAATTGATGATGTAGGTTACTTGCTTAAATAAATGAAATTAAAATCGTTAATTGTCTAATTAAGTTGATAGGAATGGTTGAACAAAGAAAAGTTGATAGCTAGGAATGAAATTCCACACCATTCATTATCAACTTATTGTACAACCGGCGCAAACAAAAATGTGTCGGTGAAAGATGATGAAAATTACACAAAACATTACTATTTCACCAAGATTTTTTTTTTTTTTTGTCAACACTATTTCACCAAGATAAATTGAGAATTAGTACATATATGTTCGGGTAAATAGCAGAATAATTTCTTGTTTTGTTCAGGATATGATTATAGAACTATATATAAAGACTTCACATGATGAAGTTGACTGCCAAAGACACGAAAGGTGTTAGATGATACGTTTACAGGTTATTTCACACGTGTGGGACGTACCCTACCTCTCTATATGTAAGCAAGAGAAGATAAATCGTCTAAGAAACATTTATAACGTAATTTATAAGATTAAATATAGACAAAATTAGTGTGATACACTATTCAAAAACTGATACACAATAGTCAACAAAAGGGAGATTGGGATTACATCAAATGGAAGGAGGAGGAAGAAGAGTAGTAGTTAATAATTACGATCTACAACAAGTGACGATCCAAGAGAATATGAACTTCCTCATTCCATTTGAAGAAACCAATGTCTTAACCTTCTTTTCTTCCTCTTCTTCATCTTCTCTCTCATCTCCTTCTTTCCCCATCCACAACTCTTCTTCAACCACTAATACTACTCATGCACCTTTAGGGTTTCCTAATAATCTTCAGGTATAGCTATGATCTCTCTTTCTATACATATATGCAAATATGTGATTAAGTTGTTTTCATGGTTTAAGTATTGATTGATCTTAGTTTTGAAAGTTTTAATATGTGTTTTGTAGGATGGAGGACCCTTGGGATCAAAGGTGGTTAATGATGATCAAGATAATTTTAGAGGTGTAATTAACAATGATGCGCATTCTAGTTCTTGGTAATTTAGCTCTTTAAGTTCTAAGATGAATCCTCTCATTTCTTCTTCTTTTACAGCCAACTAATAGCTAACTAACAAAGTTATAATTATTGCCATAAATTCTTCAAGAAATTAATTCTAGTTCTCTTTCTCTCCATGGTGTCCCCAACACAACCATATTATTAATTTTGTAGGTTCCCTTGAAAATATCTGAGATCCAATAGAACGTTAGACTAAATACAAAGATTTATACATAAGATTAAACATGGGGTACAAATAATGAGTGGTTGCATTTGCAGGTGGAGATCAAGTAGTGGGAGTGGAGAGTCGAAGAACAAAGTGAAGATAAGGAGGAAACTAAGAGAGCCAAGATTCTGTTTCCAGACAAAAAGCGATGTAGACGTTCTTGACGATGGCTACAAGTGGCGTAAATACGGTCAGAAAATCGTCAAGAACAGCCTTCACCCCAGGTAATTAGTTCATTACCATAACCATATTTATGTGTCTATATATATCAACTCTCTTAATTAATACTTCCGATAACATGTGCTTATGATTCTCGTATAATCACATTGGTTGGTGATCGATAGTTTCGTAAAATCTGCGGTAACCATGATATTCTCTCTTTAAACTGTTGCCGAACCTTAGTTCAAAGTACTAGACATGACTGCTTATACATATACATTTAGAGTATTTTTGTACGTATGTTGCATTTTTAGTATTTATCGTACGTCAACAATATTTTTTATTTTTATTTTGAAATATATACCAACACATATTCTCAATTATTTTTGTTTTTATACACTATAAGGATCGTGATATTCAAAAATTTATCATGTTTTTTTCGTATGGTTAAATGAATATTAAATTGTTTATAATGATGATTATTAATAAATGAAATATATATACAGGAGTTATTACAGATGCACACACAACAACTGTAGGGTGAAGAAGAGAGTGGAGCGGCTGTCGGAAGATTGTAGAATGGTGATTACTACTTACGAAGGTCGTCACAGCCACATTCCCTCTGATGAATCCAATTCTCCTGACCATGATTGTCTCTCTTCCTTTTAATATCTATCCTTATCTCTCTCCCCCTACATATACATAGACATATGCACACATAGATGTGTGATATATTGCATATTTTATGTTGCATGTGTACTTTTGGGGTCAAACTGCATGTGTTTTCAAGAGTATATCATCAGATGTTTTACATATATTCTTGAATTTCCGTTTGTAATATACATATATATATATATACTCTCAGTGGATAGTCTGAGGCTGATCAGGTGAGACGGATAATACGATCATTAAGTAAAGTGATTTTGAAGCAAAATACTTATACCGGATGAAGATAATAGATATATTGGTGGAAGGTCTTGTTCTTTATAAGAAAAATGAGCATGCTCCAACATAATCGATCTCGTGTATATTTAGGTTCCAAAATTGAACTAAAAGAATTATCACACGCGATTTAAATTGGTTCTACAGGACACTATCAGATTTAAGTTATATATGTTTCGTTTTAGTCGCTGCGGGATTCCACTATAATCGAACTCAATAGTGTACAATTTTGTTATTCATTTTGCTTTACAGCAAACGAGTTCAGCACTGTCAAAGAACTCTACATATCTGAAATAGTTGATTAGTGCAAGACATATCGTAATATTTTCACAAACGTCAGCGAGAGATTATGATCCACGATTAAACATTATGGAACAGTAAGACGGGTTTAAAATATGAGGCGAAGAGTATTTACAAAAAGAGTTCGTTACTTTATTACAATGTTATAAATAGTAACAACACTCAGGCCAACCTAGCTACAGACTAGCACATGGTCTATTTATGGTCTATATATATTACATATCACATATATTGCTAATTAGGGTTGTATGAATCTAGCTAGCTAGAAAAGCTTCTCTCTTGCTGATCGTGAAGATGTCATTACTATAGATGATTGACTCATGCAGCCGGAGCGTAATCATAGACTACATCATCGTCATCATCACCTTCGTTCTTGAAAGATATTGCAAAGGCAGTGTGACCATTGTAATGGAGAACCAAGTCAAATTCTACCAATGCATACATTCTCTTTTATTGATCACTCTCTACTCAGTGCAAACTACTTGAAAATAAGCTTTATGGAAGAAAACTAGGTCACTTGCACATACTTATAGATTTGAAAAGCTAATGGCGAACGATGAACTCATTAAAACTGAATCAGGACATGTGACTCGCTGCTTATAATGTGTGCCTGACACAGGTGGAGTGTGAAAAACTGAGTAAGCCACCTATTTTGTGCCCTGACACATCCGTTACTTTTACATTTATTGGTCCACCTCTTATTACACGATTCTTTAATACTTCTCATTTCATTATGACATAGTTTTTCATGGAATAATAAACTTTGTTAAGTAAAGATCTAAAAACATAAAGATTTTTCTTTTCTTTGGACTTTAGCAACAAATATATCGTAGGGTATTGATTCCCTCTACCAATAGCAACATCATGTCATCATGCATAGAACCTAGAGGGACAAAAAGAAAGATTTATGATCTGATGTCTAGATTTGTTTTGGTTTATCTTCCTTTCAACATTATTATTGTAAAAAAAAAAAATTTCCTCTCAGATCAACATTACAATAGTTTTCTCTACAATTAGAATTATTGGAAAAGTAAGAGAGTAAGAGAGATATGTCTACATTTGTTTATGTTTATCTTCATTTCAAAATTTCTGGGTCAACATTCCAATATTTACTTTTAATTGGGCTTTTCATAAGGTGGAGAATACTCAATAAACGTCCCATGATAGGCCCATAACATATGATTTTTGTTGTTATTTCACTGAAAAAAAACTTATTTACAAACGCATTCAGAAATTTGGTAAATTGTACTAGCTACCAAGTAATGTGGTCCACCGATCTTCATATAATTCTAACACATTATGTATCAACTAGACTAGACCTATACTATATACATCAACATATTAAATGTGAATTATATAATTATTGTCCTTTATATATACTGTTATATGAATTAAACTTGAGAAAATATATAGTATATTTGAATTGGATGGGAAGGGTCACATGGAAATTGATTACGAAAAAAAGATACGAGAAGCGAGAGACACGTTACGCAGTTAGTGGTGATCGCCCAATGCTCCAAAAACATATACTAGTATGTTATTACAATTTAAATCGTATCGATATCATATATCTTTATTCTTAGTTCTCTCACGAGACATGCTTTACTTTTCCATCACTCCATATCCCAATCAGTTAAAATCTAACCTAGCTGTCATGTTTAATTATTTTTCCTGACACGCAAGGCACTAATCAAGTAGACGATGATCAGTATTCGCATCATAAAAAGAACTAGACATAACATAAAACAATGGCATAAGCCCTAGCGTGTACCCTAGTTCTCAAATTTTGTCAACTTCAGTTTCTGGTTCATGAATGTAGCTAGGACCTTACTATAATGTTATTTAGAAAATAGAATACTAACGAACTACAAAATGGATCAGTTTGTATGTAGCTAGTAAATCAAAGGCATTACTCGAAATGTTCTAAATGGTGATGGTCACACAAGTTGACATGTAAAGTTCAAAACGAAAAAAGTAAATTTATTCATAGATTGATCATTCGATCTGTAACGTATTCAATATATATATTTAGCAATCCTAATTATTTTGGCTATAAAGAAAGGTTACCAGATGGGAATTGTTTCGCATTATTAGCAACACATGCACTTCGTAAGATCACTATCGTCGTGACTTTCTAATTTAAATAAATTTCCTCACATGTCATGTAACGTGATGAGTATGGATGGGATCCCATCTCCACATTACAAACCAAAAAATAAATCACACATATAATTATAGTACATTTTTTCCTTAACATAGTTATAGTACATTTTTTCCTTATAAGTCACATAATTATTATCATTTTTTTTTAAAGAAAGGCTTTAATTATTATCATTTTACAATTTACAATTCTCCCAAATCACACCAATATTTTCATAATTGCGTGCACATCACTAGAGATGCGATAGTACGTTTTATCTTCGTGGATTTGATATTTCATGTTTAATGCATTAATTATGTTTCCCTCTGCCTCTGGTCACATCCCAAGTTTTAAAATTCATTAACAATCATTAGCCCATTCAAATGAGTTCTTTATTTATTTATATATTTTGAAATATCTATATTTTTTTCGGTTCCACCGCCAACGGTGTAAAACAAGAGTTAATGAGTAGTGAATAACACAATTAAAAATCCAAAAATGACTCTTTTGATCAAAAAAAAAAAATCCAAAAAGGACTCATTCCTAAATTTTTATTAGATAATAAAAAAGATAGTACCTATCGATAAATAAAATAAAATAAAATAAAATAAAAACAGAAAATAATTACCTATTAAATAAAAAATAAAATTTTAAAATTGAATTAACTACCCAATATAACGACCAACTTATACACATGCCATTAACAGAGCAAAGATCACACAAAAGAAGAAAATAAAAGTAACTTTCTCTCTCAACACACAAAGAAATGGCTGAGCTTGAGAATCCAGGAGTAATGCCGAAGCTAATATCCTTCTTATCCTCATTGCTAGAACGAGTTTCCGAGTCCAACGATCTGACACGACGAGTCACGACTCAGTCGCAGAGCGTTTCCGTGTTCGAGGGACTGAGTCGACCACCCATTACGATACAGAGCTACCTCGAGAGGATTTTCAAATACGCGAATTGTAGTCCTTCTTGCTTCGTCGTGGCTTACGTTTATCTCGACCGCTTCACTCACAGACAACCTTCACTTCCCATCAATTCCTTTAACGTTCATCGTCTCCTCATTACCAGTGTCATGGTCTCTGCTAAATTTCTTGATGATCGGTAAGTTTCTTCGTTTTTTCTATAATTATAATCGAAAGTTTTTGAGCCGAGGGTCAAACTCAGAATCACAATCACAAGCTAATGAATGATGATCAGCTAATCCCCTGTTTCTCTCTGTTTTTGTCTGAATCTCAAGATGGATGCTCTGTTTTTCTCTGTTTTTTTCTGAATTTCAAGATGGATCCTCTGTTTCTCTCTGTTTTTGTCTGAATTTCAATATGGATGCTCTGTTTCTCTCTCTGTTTTGCGTGAATTTCAATATGGATACTCTGCTTCTCCCTCTGTTTTGTCTGAATTTCAATATGGATACTCTGCTTTTCTCTCTGTTTTTTTCTGAATTTCAATATGGATACTCTGTTTCTCTCTCTGTTTTGTCTGAACTACAAGATGGCTACTCTGTTTCTCTCTGTTTTTGTCTGAATTTCAAGATGGCTACTCTGTTTTTGTCTGAATCTCAAGATGGCTTCTCTATTTCTCTCTGCTTTTGTGTGCATCTCAAAATGGCAACTCTGTCTCTCTCTGTTTTTTTTTTCATAATCTCAAGATGGCTGCTCTGTTTTTGTCTGAATATCAAGATGTCTGCTCTGTTATACGAATAAAGGTTCGATCTTTTATAGAAATGAGTTGGTTTTCTGAAACAGGTACTACAACAATGCGTACTACGCGAAAGTGGGAGGGATAAGCACGAAGGAGATGAATCTTCTGGAGCTTGATTTCTTATTCGGGTTAGGTTTTGATTTAAACGTAACGCCAAACACATTCCACGCTTACTTCTCTTATCTTAAAAAGGAAATGACTCTTCTTCAACCTCTCTCTCGTTCTTGTCCCATCAAGACCTGTCCTTACCTTCAACGACGAAGAAGCTTCTCATCAGCAACAACAACAACTCGCTGTTTGATTCCAAAAATGTTTTTTTTTTTAAGTTGTAGTGTAGAGATTAGTCGGCAGGGACACTCTTATTTGTCTTAATCAATCAAGCCAGTAAGTTCATTACCATTTCTTTCTATATATATAATATATATGTTTAGATGTGGACATATGTGATGGTGCATCTTTACAGACTGGCTTGGCTTAAGAATTATAAATGTTAACCTCAAGTGTTATGTTTATTTATGTTTTTTTTTTCTGATGATGTTCAGATCTTACCCAAGTCAGATCATAACATGGGTTATTGTTTTAGAAATAGTAGTAGCTAGAAGTTACAATGATTGGGATTGGTGAAAAAGATTTCTTGTTCCAAGTTTTATAAAAGGAACAAAAGAACATGTGCAGAGCAGAGACAGAGTGTAACAATAATGATATCACAGTTAAATTTGAATGAGGCTCAGAGAGCTCATACAAACAATGGATATTGATAAATAAAAAATACAAAAAGGGAAAAGTTATTAACCTTTTGACTCTCATCTCTTCACATAGCAACTCAAAAACACAAAACTATCAAGAAAAACACACATGATAATTGTAATTTTAGGAGGTGGTTGTTTCAGTAGTACGTCTGAGAGGATAGATTCTTGTTTTCTTGGCAAGTTTATGGATTAAACTCGGGATTTTCGCTACCGCGAAAGGTAATACCACAGAGATCACCATGAAGAACAAGCCTAGTCCGAAGTTAGGAGAAAGTGCAGCCATTGCAAATCCATAGGTCAAGGCAAGAGCAGTCAATGAAACTTGTAGCTCAAGGTAGAAAGGGAGACCTTTTGTGAGTAATGAGATAAGTTCAATAGAAGTGAAAAAACCAACCGAGTTTAAGAAGATGAAAATGCCATAAGAAATCCAACTCTTTGATCCCATTATAGTTGTTCCCGCGTAGTAAACCGGTTTGGTCTTGTTTCCTTTTGTCTCACTCTCTTGACAGTATCTACCGATGCAGTAATAATCTTCTTGCCAGATACCTCCAGGTGGACTTAGCGCGGCTTGATAAGTTGTTGTAGCTATCAGAATCGCGATAACTAGTAACACATTGCGGATTTCGTTAGGTGAGACTTTGTCTTTCTTGTGCTTGAAGTAATCAAGCCATTGCTTGTGTGTCATCAGAGATTCTTCTGATGGTGTTGTTGTTGCTGGTTGTGTTGTGTTGTGATCTATAGATCTTACAGCTCCTGCTTGGAGGAGGAGCTGATGAATCTCTGAGTCTTCTGGTTCACCTCCAAAGTTAAGTAACACATCAAGAGGTGTTAAACCATTTGAGGTTAAAGAGTTCACTTCAATGAAATCTCTTGGGAGTGTGTTACTAGAACATCTAGAGCCAAGCAACAAGTCAATCACCTGTAATATCATATTAATGGATACACATTTCAAATAAACTAAACCGATCCAAACAAGTTCAGAACCGGTTATGAGCATATGCTAGTGAAACATTAGTATATGATCCCCAAATTTTTTTAAAAAAGAAAAAAAAAATTATAAATATATATAGGCTCTCAAATTTGTAATTTTTTTTATTCTTACTAAATTATTTATAACCTCCAAAAGCCATTACTAAGATGGATGAATCATACCTCAAACTGTCGTTTTTGAACAGCTAAGTGCAAAACCGTGTTCCCACCATGATCTTGCTTATTCAACACGCAAAGCTTATCAAATTCTTTAAGACATTCTAACAAAGCAACGAACACATCAAACTGACAAAACCTAACCGCGAGATGAAGCACTGTCTCTCCACGAGCGGTGACTTCTTCAAGAGATTGAGGATTAGCAGACACTAACTCATCAAGAACACAAACTCTCCCTCTCATAGCAGCGTAATGAAGAGGAATCTTTCTCTCTTTACCTTTGATCAAACATATCTCACCACCTAGCTTCTCCAAAAGCTCTTTAACGATCTCAACGTGGCCCATTGATGCTGCTATATGCAGAGGCGTGAACCCGTCTTCGTTAAGCTCTCTTCCGAGATCTTCTCTTAGGTTTAACATTTCTTTGACGAAAGTCAAGTGTCCGTACATGGAGGCAACGTGTAACGGCGTTTCTTGGCCGTTGATGACGATAACTTCAAGAAGAGTGGGATCTGATTCCGTTGATCGGAGTAAGAACTCCACATCTCCTTTCCGAGCAGCCTCCATTAAAGGATTCTTCTCCATCTCTCTATCTATCTCTTCTCTTGTGCTAGGTCAAAAGAGAAACCTCATTGCCAGAATTCAACATTAAACAGATTAATATTTCAACTTTGTCAAGTCAAAAGCATTAGGAGAAACAGAACATTTCAAAATTTCACACGTCTTTCAAGATTTTGTATTTATTAATCTCAAAAAGTCAAATTCACACGACAAAGATCAGAGAAGAAAACTCATTTTCAAGATTGAGTT
This sequence comes from Brassica rapa, assembly GCF_000309985.2. Taxonomy (NCBI): domain Eukaryota; kingdom Viridiplantae; phylum Streptophyta; class Magnoliopsida; order Brassicales; family Brassicaceae; genus Brassica; species Brassica rapa. Next base: position 2,344,204 of record NC_024799.2, on the reverse strand, counting down.
TTACAATGTTAAATAAATAATAATATTTAAAGAAAAAGCATTATATAAAGAAAAAATACACACATGAGAAAAGAACACATTATATAAAGAAAAACATAAACATAAAAGCAGACAAATACTATTGTATAGAGTTTTATCTATCTAGTTCTTTTTAGTTACAGTTTTCTAAGCACATCACTACAAAAACGTATGCTGAATAGCTTCTTTTAAAATTTTATATTACTTCTAATTTATGCAACCAAATTTTACATTACTTAGGAAAGTAACCTTAAAAATTACAAATAATTTATATTATTTTTATATAATTGTTATAAATATTAATTAATCTATTTATTCTGTCGGTTTTACATAATTTTGTAAGACCATCTGTTTTAATATCTATAAAAATTTAGATGTTACAAAAAAACAAACATGAGAAGAAAACACATTATATAAAGAAAAACATACACATAAAAGCAAACATGAAAAATAAATAAAAATACAACAACAAAAGGATGTGATCAGTTAAGTTTCACTTGTTGCCTTCTTAATGCCATTGCACAACGATTTGATGAAGAAATAAAGCTCACGAAGAACCAAGAGCAACGCTGCCGCAAGAACCACGACCCAAAACACATCCTCATCTGGTGCTAAGTAGACGATAGCAAGACTATACGTAGACACAGCTGAGATAATGCAAAGCCTCATCCAGTTTCTCAGAGGGAACCCTTTAGTGAGCTGAGAGATCATAGCCACCGAAACCAAGAACCCAATCGCGTTAAAAGCAGAGTAGAGAGTGAAGTGAACTCGTCTGTCCGCCATGATCGCTTGTCCTGCAGTGCTGTTCCTTTGTCCGAAAATGTTATCTAAAGTTCGGCCTAGTGATGTTGTTGCCCTTGTTGTGTTTGTCGCGTTTGAACCACCGTTAGCGTCTTCACTCTTGAAAGCTCCTGGAGGCTGAAGACCTCCGGTGAATGTAAGTGTGGCTATGAGTGTTGCAACGATCATTAGCGTTTCTCGTTGTTCGAGTGTGGAGTTATTAATCTCGTCGTTTATATGATTCTTTATCATACGAATAGGGTTTCTAGTATGATGACTACGTTTAAGCCGTTGACGTCCCGTACGTGCGTTATTTGCTGAAGCTGTCTGAAAGATTTGAACAACCTTGTACATTTCAGAAACACTTCCTCCTTCGGTTTCAATAACCACGTCGAGTATATCCTTTGGTGTTAACCAGTTTCTGTTCTGTCTGTTTACATCTACTCCGCTGAGTATTGCATCGTCACCAATCAACATCTCCACAATCTGTACATAAAAAATATTATACGTAGCATGATGCATGTTCATGTCATAGTTAACTAGCTTATACATCATTCCTATACTCCCTCCGTTTTTTGAGATGACCCTTTAACACTCAATAATTTTAAAAAATATTTAATTTTCTATATATTTTAAACAAAAATATATCATAATTATCAACTTAACCATAATTCAACCAGTAATACAATATTATGCAGAATACTAAAAGTTATAAATATAAAAATAATAATTAATTTACATAGAAATCTAAAAATGCCATCTAATTTCAAACAAAACAAATTCTAAATGTCAAATATTAAAAAACCGAGATGAGTAATTAATAACCATGTATATCATTTATATTTTTTTTATTATAGTCTCATTGGCTTGTTTTTTTAATGCAGAATAATTATGCTATAATTGGATTGTTTATAACTCCAAAAATCTCAGGATCAATATGTAGAGGTATGTAAATGATGAGTAAAGAATAAGAAACAACTTGCCTGAAGCTGTTTCCCAAGTGTTGCAAGATGCAAGATTGTATTGCCTTCTCGATTCTCCATATTAACGATCCTCTCCGACATGTCACGTTTCTTGATCTCTTCAAGCAACAACTTCGTAGCTTCCACTTGATTGTTCTTAACAGCAACATGAAGAGGTGTCTCAAGAGAAGCATTTACTTCCTTGAGAGATTCGGGGAAATAAGAAATCAGCTCTTTCATGACCTCGATTCTCCCTCTCTGCACGGCGCAGTGAAGAGGAATCGAACCGTCTTTGTCCTTCAAGCGGCAGAGAACATGTTTCTGGCCGAAACTTAGGAGAGCTTTCACAACCTCTATCTTCCCTGAGGCTGAAGCAATATGAAGAGGGCTAAAACCTTGTTGGTTCAGCTCCAGAGCTAAATCTTGCTTGTGACGCAAGATTTCTGCCGTGAAGGCAGCTTGGCCGGAGAAGGCTGAGACATGGAGAGGATTCTCTAGAGAAGACATAGAAAAACGGTCGAGAAGAAGAGGATCTTCTTGAAGGAGCAACTGAAGTGTTGTTGTGTCTCCCGACCGAGCTGCATCAAACAATCTGTGGTCCATTTTGTAAGGGTCCCAAAGGTATATCCAATCTCTTAATTTATCCACATTCAGACAAGTACACATATGTATATATAAAATAGTGTGAAAACGAGACTGCGTGATGATGAAGTTTGTTACCCTGATAAAATACCTTCCTCGATTTTAATTCTTGAATTTTTTAAACCATGAGATTCTTGAAGGTAAGAACAAGTTGATTAAAGCTTAAAAATCAGCCTAATTATTAGTGTCTTTCTCACTAATCGACAAAGGCAGTATAATAAACTAGTAAAAAGCTTGTGTTAACACTCCCACTTTCACTATAGATCAGTTCCCACATGTTTGTCGGGGAGATTCCTTTCTTCTTAGCTTAAATAAAACGTTGGTATATGACAGCCTGTAATAGATTCTCCCACTCGAGAAGGTTGATGGTGTACTGGGCCTGGCCCTGGCCCTGGCCCATTAACTACAACCCACATGAATAAATGGGGTTTTTAGTTTGGTTTTAAGGCCTTAAATAAAACAATCATGATATTACCATCATAGTAAAGAGATGAAGACGCCAAAAAAAGATCATTAAGCAAGATTCTAAAATGGCAAGAGCGGTTCGCAAGTCTACCGTACGCCACCTACCGTTCCCGTCATACGCGGCTCACGTTAGCCATCTTTCCAACCATGAATACGGTGGCTTGTTGGCTTCGTCCCTCTACTATTTATCCCACGTGTCGTAATTATCGTCCACGACGGTGCCCACACCACTCCACCACTTACCAACTCTGCTAACGTGCGCTTCTAACTGACACCCTATCCTCCGCCAACAACCATTATCATGCGCCTCTCCTCTCTCTCCCTTATCTCCTCGATTATAACGTGAAATCGCCGCCGCGAAAAGCCATTTTAGTCTCCACGAGAGAGATCTGAAACCGATCCATGTCCGATCCGGATTCTCCGCCGACTCACGATCCAATTCCCGATCGGGATCAACCGGAACCGGCCTCCGCCACCGATCCGAAGCTCCCCTCCGTCCCCAAGAGCTCCAGGCGGTTGCCTCCGCCGTGCTGGTCCCTCGAGGAGACGACCGCGCTCATCGACGGCTACCGCGAGAAATGGCACGCTCTCGGCCGCGGAAACCTCAAGGCGAACCACTGGGAGGACGTCGCGGAAGCTGTCGCCGCCGCGTGTCCCGGCGTGGCGCCGAGGAAGACCGCGGTTCAGTGTAGGCACAAGATGGAGAAGCTCCGGCAGAGGTACCGCGCCGAGATCCAGCGGGCGAGGTCTGTTCCCGTCGCGAGGTTCGTCTCCTCTTGGGTCCATTATAAGCGTATGGAAGCCATGGAGATTACTAAACCGGACAGCGAAGAGAATCAATTCAGCGGCGGATGTCCGACGCCGAGGTTCTTTAACAGGAACGGTGGCGGCGGCGGCGGCGGGATCAGGATTCGGATACCGACGGGAGTGAGCATTGCGCAGCCCGGTCCGAGGATCGAACCGAAAAGCTTTGGTATTAGTACAAATCCAAGACCTGGTCGTGTTGTCGGAACAGGATCCAGTTACGGAGCTAGGGTTGTCGGAGGAGGGAGTGAGATGAAGATGATGTGTGATGATCCAATTGGGAGTGCGATAAAGCTACTTGGAGATGCGATGTTGAGGACAGAGGAGAAGAAGATGGAGATGACGAGGGAGATAGAAGGGATGAGGATGGAGATGGAGATGAAGAGGACGAAGATGGTGTTGGAGTCGCAGCAACGGATTGTGGAGGCATTTGCTAGAACCATGTCGGAGAATTTGGAGGAGGAGAAGAAGATGAAGAAAGCAAGAAGAATGTCTTCAGTGGAGTAATGTTAACTAATCTATGTTGTTGTATTATTTAATAAGTGTATAAAGTATCCACCTTTTAGGCTTTTCAGATGAATATGCAGTGGAGAAATTGTTGTTGTGATAAAACTTGAAAGTGACATCAATGGAGTAAGAACCATCTTCATTGTCTTCTCTTATCACATAGATAGCCAAAACTCATAAGCTGAAACGAAGAGCCTCTAGCAACTGATGGGAGCAATACAACTACAGCTAAATTTTCGGTCCTTCATTGACAAGGTTCATGGGGCAAACACATCCCTATAATTTTTTTTCTTTTTTTTTGTCAACCTATAAATTTTTCAAAAAGGGAGATACATTTACATAAGTTAATAAACTAATAACCTTTTCGATCCTGAATTAAACAATTTAAAATATAATATAACCAAATAAATTATAAAAATTTTAAAGAAATTTATACATGTATATATTTTTCTTAATATCATAAAATAATAATTAGTGTCCTTTAAAGAATAAACTGTATTATATTTTCAACTTAAATAAATATTAGTTAATTTTGTTACCTTCAATCATTTTTATTCTGTAAATTGTTGTATTACTGATTAAATTATATTTTAATCGGTAAGAAATATGTTTATAAATAATTGATAAAAAGTTAATAAATAAATAAAATATTATAATTTACTATAAATTTATTGGCTAGAAGTATGTTTATAAAAATAATAAAAAGATAACTTTATTAATAAATAAAAAATGATAAATCTCAAATAGAGTTTTACTATATATAAAAAAACAAAAAAACATGTTTATATAACTGAAGCTTGTCACACCATCTAAAACAGATTCAAATACAAATGCAGTTGAAGATGCAAGCCACTTAAAACAAGAAGCCAATTCATTATCCATTATTACTACTCTCTATTCCGACAGTCTCCCCCAGGTTTATAGCCCTGCAACCAAATTGCTTATCTCCTGCATAACTTTGCATAGGTCAAACCTCCTTCCTGGCGAAACCTGTTCCATTTACAAATATAATCACTTGGTAAATCCATTTGTTCCATAATCACATTGCTTAGATGGCATTCCAAGTAACAAAACAATGCACCACAAGAGACAACCTAAAACTTGTTATGAAGAAGGAACCAAAAGATTACCACTAACTCACTTTCAGTAGTATGATCCTGGACCACCACCACCACCTGAGTAACTACTACCACCCAGTCCACGACTTGAGTATACTGAAGAATACGAGCTACCTCCTCCCTGTAATTACAACAATAAAAAGTTACTCTCAACTCAACTTTCCAACAAAAAAGAGAAAACGAGAATGTTTCTGAAGCCACTTACATCTCTTCTGGGGGGTATGTCACTACCATAGCTTGAACTTACATCTCTTCTGGGTGGTTCACTACCATAGCTTGATGAGTACATTCCTACTACATCGCTGCTACTATACGAACCTGAAGTAAAGCAATATAGCCATGTAAGTGTTTGCATCTCGACGCAGTATTGCTGTATGCTAAGCCACAACAGAAAGTTATCAAACAAACCTCCTCCATAATCCATTCCCTGACGACTGCTGCTATATGGACCACGCGAGTCATGGCTTGTCATTGCATTTCGGCTGCTTCCATATCCTAAACTAGATCTAGGAATCCTAAAATAAACATGCAAGTAAGAAACTAAGACATACATATATCACAAAGATATCCATAGAACGAGAACATACCGGTCCCCATATGATTCTCCATACTGAGATGGGCCAAGATCATAGTCCAGACGAGCTCTTGAATGACGAGCATCGACGTCAGCATAACGGGGAGGAACGTCATCCTGAATGATATAAACACTTGTTTAAGAAAACAATCATATAGTTTGATTAGAGAACAAAATGGTCAGAGAAGGCAATAAATCAGACCAATGCAGAATATGGTCGCTTTGATCCAGGAAGAGGCTCATCATAAGCACGAGATCTCCCTTCACTGTAACTTGGAGGAGGTCTTTCAAACCTCGGACTGTAAAGGTCTTCCCCGTACGGCCTCCTCATTTCTAAGCGAGAAGAATCTCTAGGAATATCTGAATAAGCAGACCCACGAGGTGCATAATCATCTCTGTAAGACAGATGCCTCTCAGGAGAAAGCCTGGAGCTACTATAGCTCAGAGCTGGTCTGCTTCTTGGAGGAAGAAGATCATCGCGCCGACCATAGTCCCTCTTCAAGCTAGCCTTTGGATACGGAGGAACTGCAAAATAAAAAAAGCTCAAATACATTGAACAAAGAAAAGATAACTGAACATGGATAAACAACAAGTCCCAGTGGTACCTGGAGGTCTTCTGTCATAAGACCTAGCAGGTGGTGGCAAGGGCCTGGATCTTGCAGGTGGTGGTAAGGGCCTGGATCTTGCAGGTGGTGGCAAGGGCCTAGAGGGCCTAGCTCTTGCAGGTGGAGGCAGAGGTGGTCGTGGACGTCTTCCTCTTGATCCACTAACTCTCTTTGCACTACTAGGAGGTGGGGCCCGAGGTCCAACGCCTCTAGAGCTACGAGGTGGCAGACGAGCCAGTGAACTCCTTCCAGATCGTCTACTCCCATGCCTACTAGACCGGTGGTCTGAGCGACTGGGCTGTCTGCCTTTGCCTGCTCCATGAAGTGGTCTAGACAAGCGTGCCCTCACTTTTGCCTGAAAAAAAGGGAGGAATTAGAAATCAAGAATATAATTGCCTTAAACAAGGATAAGCCATTAAAATAGAGGCATATACCTTGTCCTCTCCTTCGCCTAGCTCTGAGTTGTTGATAGATTTGGCACAAGTCACAGCAGCCTCATGGGTATCGAAAGTTACAAAACCAAAGTCTTTCCTCCTGGCTGATGGCATATTGCGCGCAAGCTCAATTTTCTCAAGTTTGCCATATCTTTTCAAAAGGTCTCTAACATGCTCTTCACTCCATGATGTTGACAGTCCATCAATGAAGATAGTCTTAACCTGCAACACCAATTAAATTAAGTACTACAGCCAGATAAATATAATCACCAACAATCAATAATCAAGTATCTAAAATGTTGTTAGAAAGCATTCTAAGCTACCATCCAGAGACATAAAAGAAAAAACAATTAAGTGAATAGGTAGGTGGCATCCATGCCTGCCCTTATAAACTCCTCCAACGCTCAAAAGAAGACAATGGCAGGATGAAAGTTTGCATGCAACAAATAAATGATCCTGCATTGTGAGTACCTGCGCCATCATCTCATCTTCCGGATCCAAGAAGGAATCTGCAAAAGAAACCTTCGCAGGCTTTTCAAGTCCAAACACCACTTCCTTCCTTATAAGGCGTTTGTGAGCATCCACGGCATCCGAGCGAGATGCGAAATCCAAAAACGCATACCCTCGGTTCATGTTGGCATTGTCGCTGTCCTCTACCAAAGCAATCTCATCCATACTCTCAACGCCATAGTGTTTCAGCTTCTCCCTCAACTGAAACACACAGCAAAAGACCCAACGGTCAAAAATCACCACGAACTGTGGAGTTGGGGTTTTAATTGTGACATATCAATGGACACGCTGATACTTACAGCTTCTGAGGTCCATGTCTTGCATATGTTAGCAATGAGGAGAGTATCATTATCTTGGCTTGCAGTTACACCACACTTTTTACCATTGATCTGCAGTCCCAATGTATACACACAATGTAAAAGCTAGCACAAACTCTCCATCAAATACTAAAGTTGTAGACGGGTTTACCATTGGGCTTTTAAGCTCTTTAACAGCTCGTTTCGCTTGTTCCACAGTAGCAAAACGCAGGAAAGCATAACCTTTGCTCTTATTCGTCTGCGGATTCTTCACAATCCTAACCTCAGTCACCTCCCCAACGTGACCAAACACTTTCTTCAAATCCTCCTCCGTAGCTCCCTTGTCCAAGCTCCCAACAAAGATCTCAAACTCCTTACTCTTACGCCTATCGTTGAGAACGTCATCTTCCTCTCCCACATGGCCAGCTTCTCCAAGCTTGGCTTCTTCTTCAGCATCGCCTTCGCTCTCCTGAAGATCTCCAATCTCCTCACCTTCTACCTCGGCCTCAAACTCATCCTCCTCCTGGTTAACCAACTCATGATACTCCTCCTCCCTCTCCTCAAACTCCTCCTCCTCCCCGCCGTAATCATCAGCGTCATACTCTGGCTCATTGTCATCTAAATCCAATCTTTCATCTTTCCCCAAATCATCCACAGTCTCCTCTGCGAGTTAAAAGCTGAGTAAAACATCTACACTATTCCTAAAGTTAACAAAACCTACAACAGGGCCGGACCTGGGAGCAGTAGACTATTTAGTAAATGTTTTAATAAAAATTTTGCCAATCTAATTTTATTTTAAATATTTGGGACTAGGCGAATATTTCAGGACCAAGTTAGAAGAGTTAGCTCTAAAATCTAAATCATTCTACGGTCAACAAGTCACAAACTTTTCATCAAATCGAAGATTGGATCCGTTAAAAACAATGAAAAATCATCTTACTTTGAGGCGGAACGACGTCGTTTGGATTCGCCGCAGCTTCGAGATCATCCAATTGCTTCGACTCGTCTAATTGATTCTCTTCCTCGATAGATTTACCCTCCTCCTCCTCCGGCGTCTCTTCCTTCGCATCCACAGCATCGGAGACGGATGTCTCTCCGTCATCGGCGGATTCAATTGGCGGATTCTGAGCCTTGACAGCCGATCTCGTGACCCTACCGCCTCGTCTCGCGGCGGCTCCTCCTCCTCTCTTGACAACCTTTGGTGGCATAGCTTTCCTCTTGTGTTGTTGTTTTTTTTTTTTTTTCTGTTTCTGAGCCAATGAGACCTAATTCGAGAAGTACACAAAGGATCTATGTTTCGATCGGCTTTTATATCACTGATAGGCCCAATGTCCGGTTTTCGTTCGGTATAGGTTAGTTAATACCGTTTGTTTCCTATCTTGTTCCCCGGTTAAATTTTGATCGGTTAATACCGGTTTGTTTTGATCTGATGACTTGAAGAGAATCATTGTTTATGTGTGGATGTTTAATAAATCGTTATGCCTGTAACTATAAGCTTTATACAACTAGCAATGAAGTGGATTATTTAATATTTATGTAGAACCTAATTGTTAATTAATTATCAATTTATTATATATACATTACATTTATATTACATATTTTACTTTTATGTTTAATTTTAAGTTATTTGATAAATTATAAAAATTAGATATATGAATTTTCTTTAAAAAAATGATGAATCTTCATTGGTATTATTGTCTGATTTAAAAGTTTTAGATCAGTTTAGATCGATTTAGATTAAATTTGATTGATTGTAATAAATTTAGAATAGTTTAAAACCGATTTAAATGGCATAAAAATTTGGTTATGACTGATTTGTCATCTAAACTGACCCTTGGGTTTAGACCGATTTTTATAACATTGATTTATGTACATTTTTTACATAGACGAGAGTTGGCTTATTATTACAACACACACTTTACTATAAGATCAAACTCTCATAAAGAAGATAACAAAATCACACTAACAATCGTTCATAGCAACACACTATAAAGATTTATAAATAAAAAGAGCAAGCCAGAGATTTTAAAAGTAGCCAGAGAAGCTTGAGATCAGAGAGCATGGCAGAAACCAAACCTTCTCTTCTGTTTCTTGGTTTTTGAAGGAGGCTGTAGAACTACTTTTATCGCTGCATCAAACACCGCTTTCACGTTCTGTAAGATCAATCATCATAGCGTCATCAACACTCTCTCTTTAGAAGATTGAATTTGAGCAAGTGTAGAAATTAACTCAAGGCGTTAATGGTTTTAGTACCTGTTGTGTTTTTGAGTTGCACTCTATATATGCTAATGCTCCTATCTCTTTTCTTAGCTCTTGACCCTATAAAGAAAACAATCTTTTAATGTTATAAAATGCTTGATTCTTAGTACATGTTTCTGATTATAAAATAGTAATTAAGGAAACATACTTGTTCTGTTGAGATTGTGCAAGCACCTGGATAGTTCATTGGGAACTTCTTATCCTCTCTTAGATCTGCAAGTAACACACATTAGATCTCTTACACTTATCAATGTTACTAGATTCCTCAAGACCAAGTGATTTCTTGAACCTAATTTAGTTCCCACTAGAACAATAGGCACGTTAGGAGCATAATGTCGCAGCTCAGGGACCCACTGCAAAAGAAAAATGAACCACAAGCACATGAGATGGTGTGTGAAAAAGTTACATTGCAGCAGTGAAATTAAAAAAGGGAAAGAAAGAAAGTTTAAACCTTTTTAGCAATGTTCTCAAAGCTAGGCCTGCTGATAAGAGAAAAGGCAAGAATGAAAACATCTGCTCCTCTGTAACTCAATGGTCTAAGCCTATTGTAATCTTCTTGACCTGTACATATAATATAACACCACAAATTCAAAATCTATCTAGTTTGAGTAAAGATCCATTCTTTATCAACTATCAAGAAACTTCAAGATTGTTGAGAAACAAAAGTCAACATTTCTTTTAAAGGGTCAAAAGATTAGAACTTGGCACAAGAACAAGACTCTGAAAGAAAGTGAAGAACTATATTTACCAGCAGTATCCCAAAGACCCAGATTAACGGTTTTGCCATCGACTAGAACATTTGCACTGAAGTTGTCGAACACTGTAGGAACATAATCCTGTAATAACGAGGACAACATTCACCAAACAGTGCCCAAAAGTCATTTAAAAAAAAGTTCAAGAAAGAAAGAGAGAGAGAGAGAGATGGATACAGTAGGAAAGGTGTTGCTGGTGTAGGAGATAAGAAGACAAGTTTTGCCCACAGCTCCATCGCCAACAGTGACGCACTTGATAAACGTTGTAGCTGCTGTTGTTGTTGTTGATACTGATGCAGCAGCCACTGAAGCTGACATTGATTTGAGATATGAGGATAGTACTCTCTGAGTTTAGCTTCTCTTTCTTTCTCTTTTTGTGCTTCTGGTTTTAAGTGTAGAAAGGAAACTGAGTGTTGAGAGGAAAAGCTGCAAGACTAATTTGAAAGCGTGGAAAACAAAGGAGTCAACTTTAATTTGAGCTGTCAGAGAGGCAAAAGTATTTTGAATGCATAGACTTTGCTTTATTGCTTATCTTTTTGTTGAAAATTCTTATGTACCCATTTGTTCAATATGACATACAAAAAATTAGGTCCAGCCTTTTCAGCAAAAGAAACAAAATATTAAATGTAGTTTGTGTTGGTGTGAGGTCACTAAACAATGCAGTTAGTTGTTAAAAATTCATTAAACTTGTAAAGGCTTTTTCTTTTGAGAAACACTTTGGAATAAACGAATTAATTGGTACCAGACTATTGACTATTTAGAGCTATCAACAAAAACATTCGATGCTGCAAATATGATATTCAAATTTGAATTTTTATTGAAAGGATAGCCATACAACTTTGGCATAAGAAAATCAATCAATAAAAAAGTGGAAAAAAATAAATTTGTTAGCGGGTAACATTTGGTAATAAGTAATAACATTATTATATTCACTTATTAATTTTATAATTTTAGTTAACTCAGAATTTATTTATATAATAATATGCTTTGATCTTATATTAGTGAAATAATATTGTTTTAACTAATTAACTTTTGTTTCAATAAACAATATATTTTTTTAAAAAAAGTTATTAGTTTTAGTCTTTTAGACAATGGATAGACCACTAAACCCCCTCATCATTATTAACAAGAAGGAAAGGCAAGTCAATCATTATTATCGTGTTTATGCAAAAAAAAAAAAAAAAGAAATAAATTTATGATTCCTTTCTTCCGAAGATATGATATAGAAAATGAATACCTGTAAATAGGTTTACTTGTATTAGTAAATGAATCTTCTGTGTTATTCTTTTTTCCTTATACACTCACACAACATTAAAGCCCAATAAGGAAAGCCCATTTGTAAATAAAACAATAAAAAATCAAAGAGAAGAAAACAAAACAGTAGAGGAAGAGAGAAAGCAGAGAGAGCACTCTTTACCTCTTCTTCTCTTTCGTCTACTCTCTTCTCTGATCAACTAACTAAAATAAAAAAAGGGAAAACCCCAGATCTCTCCGCCTCTCTCCTGATAATAAAGTCCGAGACTTTAATCGAGTTATGCACAAGGGCCGGAGCGGAATCACAATGGGCGGTGGCGGCTCATCGTCGAGATCGGAGCTCCTCGGCGGAGCTACTGATCGGAAAAGAATCAACGAAGCTTTAGACAAACATCTTAAAAAGTCTTTAGACAAAGATTCATTCCCTTCAACCTCAACTAATAAAGGTTCTGTCTTTTTAAATGTTCTGTCTTTTTGTTACTGGTCTAATTTTTTTTTTTTTGTTAGCAACAGTTGAATCTGAAGGATCAGATGTGAGTGGCTCAGAGGGTGAGGACGAAGATACGTCATGGATCTCGTGGTTTTGTAATTTGAGAGGGAATGAGTTTTTCTGCGAAGTGGATGAAGATTATGTGCAAGATGATTTTAATCTGTGTGGGTTGAGTGGTCTAGTTCCTTACTATGATTATGCACTTGATCTTATCTTAGATATTGACTCATCAAACGGTAAGTGTGTGTGTGAAGTTTCCTTAACTATGATTATGCACTTGATCTGATTATTTTTTTTATTGTGTGTGTGTGCATTTAGGTGATATGTTTACTGAAGAGCAGAATGAGTTGGTGGAGTCAGCTGCTGAGATGTTGTATGGTCTTATTCATGTTCGTTACATTCTCACTACTAAAGGAATGGCTGCTATGGTATATACTAAAGAAGCTTTTTTTTTCAATGTTCGAGAAAATCGCTAGGCGGTAGTTAGGCGGGTGCTTTATTTAGAATTATTCTAGAAAAATTGTTTCGTTTATTTCTGATTTGCTGATTAGTCGCCGCCTAGACCGATTTTTAGAACACTAGTTTTCTTTGTTTGAATGAGATTGAATATGTTTGTAGTTGGAGAAGTACAAGAGCTGTGATTTTGGGAGATGTCCGAGAGTGTTCTGCAGCGGGCAGTCTTGTCTTCCGGTGGGGCAATCGGATATACCGAGGTCGAGCACGGTGAAGATATACTGCCCTAAATGCGAGGATCTTTACTACCCGCGATCTAAATACCAAGGCAGTATCCTTTTTTCCACTTTGTTTAGAAAGTTTTTTGGGAGATGTTAAGAGTGTTTGTTTGTTTGTTGTCTTAGTGTTTTTTATTTTCCTTAATGGTTATTTTTGCAGACATTGATGGAGCTTACTTCGGGACTACATTCCCACATTTGTTTCTCATGGCCCATGGGAACGTGAAACCGCAGAAGCCGAGTCAAAGCTATGTTCCTAAGATATTTGGCTTTAAGGTACATAAGAAGCAATGATGAATGATTCTTCTTGATGGTCACGGATGATCATACTGTATCGTGGTTGGAGGATGAAATTGAAAAGAGCTCTTATGACTAAAAGGTCTTGAGAAGTTGAGTTCTATGTATGTAATCTTGGATGAAACTGATCTATAGAGAATCTGTCATTGGCACCCGTGGGGATTCATTTAAATCATTTACAGATATGGTTTTGATTTTGCTTAACAGTTTGTTGTGTATATTAAAATTGCTGAGGTAAATAAGAGATTGGTCCTTATTGTTTCTTGTGGTATACGCAACTAAGGTGCATCACTAATATTCGACTCTTTTATTCTAATAGACATTGGCATGGGTCTCGTTTTGTGACAAAGTGGTTTTTACTTTAGTCTCCTCAATATAATATACCTCATGAATCATGGACAGTTTTAATAATTTGATTCTCGAATCATGGACAGTATGAACATCAACAAAAGAGGCAAGAACTCAACAATGTGTTCAGTCTATTTAGGCTCTTAAATGGCCCAGACATTATGAATCAGCCTATCTATCCATTTGTTTCGATGCTAGTAAAGATAATAGAAAATCTATAATGGGCTTATTTTTAGCCCATTAAGGCCCAAACATAGCTGTATCCTTTTTCCACGTGTAACCGAACTGTCGGAGTTATTAGTTAGTGTCGGAAAAATGCATTACGGAATGAACAATCAAAAAGATAGAACTATGTTTTAAAAAGAAACTGTAATTGTTTGCGGATCAATATACAATGGATGAACTTGATGCAGATACGATAATTAGTAAGAACATAGTATGCTCTGGTTGAATTAAAACATAAGATGAGGAAGATAAAGAAATTGAATTTAGAACATATATATAGTATGCTCTGTTTTATTTTCAAAAAAAAATTAAATCCCCCCCCCTCCAATGAACAAAAACCATCAACACTCTCCCAAGCTCCAGGTTCATTTTACATAGAACCAGATCTTTACAGTTTCTCAGATCCCATATTCATCTCTGATCCAGATACATAGCAAAACCTCGCAGGTTATTCTTAAGAAGGGTATATTATAGCTTTTTTGACCAAAATAGGGTATATAAAAAAAAAGCTATTCGCTTATGTAATAAAAAGTTCTCAACTAAGCCACCACGAGAGTTCCTGTCCGAACGGTTTTGCAATCTTTAGCAGCTTCGGAGGATTTTTTACGGAGAGATCTAGCAGAAACTTTCCAGCTTTTCTCCTTGGCTTCATCAGACTCAATCTGTTCTTCTCTACACTCGTTGCTACAAAACGCCTTGTCTCCTCTGTAAAAAAAACAAATCAAGAAATAAACATCTCAATAAAAGCATTTTTAATTTAATCATGTTATAAAAAGGCAAGGACTTTTGATGGGTGTTAATTAAGTACCTGTACATGAAGATGTCTGAGTTACGACCAAGGTGTTTACGGCAAAGAGAGCAAGACTCCAAAAAGTGTGGCTCTTCACTACCAAAAACTCCAGCGTAATAAGAAGCCATTGCTTATATTAATCTCTAAAAAAGAGACGAGATTCTTGAACCAGATTCGAGATTCAGCTAATAGAGGAAGAAGAATGAGAGAGGAGGAGGTGGAAGCTGATTGATTTGGTGTACGTATATAAAGGCAAGCTTGGGACTTTCTGCTTGACCTGAACTAATCACCTGTGTTACGGACCACTATCGTTACTGTGGTCTACAATACATCTACACCCTTCTTTCAGTCTCGAAACAACTATACGTTAAAAGTTCAATGCTAGTTGATTACTTTTATTTTATTAATAATGTTTTTTTGTGTGTCTGGTAAATCGAAGTACTAGATTCTGTTTCTGCTAATTTTACCGGGAGAATTCATCCATAAAGTTGTAAGATACAATGAACCAAACTCTCTTTGTCCGTACTAGTTACTTATTTTCATTTTATTTTTTTTTAATTTTATGAGGCACACAAAAGTCTAGACAATAAATTACAAGTAAACATTTGTAAGATTCGTTGGCCACAATAACATGCATAACGCATGATTGATGGACTTTTCCTTAAATATAAATAGTTAACATTAAATGAAAGTTTCTACGTTATAAATTTTTATATTACTGCTTTCTTGTACTAGCTATTTTTAAAAATGGTTCTAGTGTGTAATTTCTACTTTCTTAGGATTCATTTCCCCTGGACAATGTTTCGTTCCTTGTGTGAAAATTTATAATCGCCTCTCATTTGTTTACTTGGTGTACTTACTGTACTTGTAAAATGTTTCATTAATTCCTCTATGGACAGTAACGTTTTTTTATATTACTAATTAATTGTTTTATGTTGTGATGATACAAAACTCAGGATACACGTGTTAAACTCAAGGTAAAAGCATCCAAAGAAATTACTGCAGGAAGTTGCTTTTCTAAATAAGTATTTAATTCAATTATACATTGTAGAATTTTTTATTGCGTAATTATACGTGTCATTTATGCGGAATTCTCTAAAAAAAATATCAAAACTGAGTTTGAGCTAGTACTATATATACGTTTTTATTCATATTATAATCTTTCCTAGTTGAAATTTAGCAGACACCAGCAGACCTTGTCTTTTGAAATCAATCGTGGTAAGAAACACACTACTAGTTTTCTTTTAATTATATGTTTAAACAAAGACCACCACGTCAAGCACTCAATGTTTCTGAGTAAGCAATGATCCACATTACGAACTTGGAAACCACTATATTCACAAAACAAAAAATAAGTATATTGTTACATAAGCAAATAATTTT
This sequence comes from Brassica rapa, assembly GCF_000309985.2. Lineage (NCBI taxonomy): Eukaryota > Viridiplantae > Streptophyta > Magnoliopsida > Brassicales > Brassicaceae > Brassica > Brassica rapa. Next base: position 2,327,960 of record NC_024799.2, on the reverse strand, counting down.
CTTTTGTAATGAATTATAATAAAAGTCCAAAAGAGAAAGTTGCCAGGACCACACAACTTGTCATATGTCGTCATTGCAACAAGGCGTTCGAGTGGGGAAATAGGTCCCACAAAAGTTTGGGAATATCAAAAACGAGGAGCTGACTACACAAAACCATTTTTAAAAGGCCTTTAATTATTAATGGGACCCACCATCACCTCTCTTAGGCCCAATAATCGACGCTCTTGTCTCTCGGGCCCATGACAGCTGCCCTTGTACCCCGTTTTTCCTACCTTTTTCCATTTTTCACTGCACACCCACCTGCCATTGACACGTGTGGTGAACCTCGTTCGTGCGCCAGCTAGGCTGGGAGTATGTGATACGTGGCGGTTAAGCAAAGGCCTTAAGGTTGCATGGGAATTAAATTATATCGGTTTTAATTCTACGGTTAATATTTAATCTAATACTAGAATTATTGGATACAGGTACAGCCTTTGTTTTGTCATCGTAAATGCTCTCGGCTGTAGGTCAATTTCGGCATCAATTATGTAATGCCATGTGTAACACTCCGTCGATACCTTTGATAATGGGCTTTTCATTGGCCCAATAGTAATTGAATAACAGTCTACGTAGTCCTCCGTTTTTTTTTTCCGAACGGAACCAAATTTTCGGTTTTCAATTTGGTCATGGTCTTGATTTCGGTTTAGTTCTGCAAGATTTTGAAACTTTGTTTAGATTTCGGTTGGGTTAGATTCCTTTTTAATATTTTTCTAAAAATATATAAAAAACATAAATACCTGAAAAACTGAAACTGGATTTACAGAAATAACCGAAAAATAAACGAATTTAACAGAAATAACCAAATTTAACCGGAAATATCTAACTACTTTAGAAAATTATACTAAAAATTAACCGAAAATATCAGCTTAAAAACCAAAACTAACCAAAAACTGAACGGCACCAATTTATTCAGTTCACTTTGGTATAACTGTGGCTGAACCTAATAAACCAAAACCGAAAATACCCGATCCGAATAAACAGAAGTATCCGAAATCGCAGGGCTAAGTCTACGGTTTAGGATTTGATTTAACAGCACTGATGATCACAGCCGTTGATTATCTGTCGTAAATAATCTCAGCCGTACGTAGATCAACCTCAGAAAGTCTAGTTTAACATAGTGCCATGTCATATGTTATCAACCAACCAAGTAACGCCATATACACAACTCCACGTAAAACTCCGTCACGCTAGCTTTCATCATGGGCTTTTCCTCGGCCCATTAATAGATTTTGCAACACACGTTTACAGTCAAATCGGAGCCGAGATGGACGGCGACCGGCGACACCTCCTCCTCTGGTTCTTCGCCGCAGCGACCGCAGTGAAGCTCCTCCTAATCCCGTCGTACAGAAGCACCGACTTCGAGGTCCACCGCAACTGGCTCGCGATCACACACTCTCTCCCTCTCTCCGAATGGTACTTCGACGAGACCAGCCAATGGACGCTCGACTACCCTCCTTTCTTCGCCTACTTCGAGCGCTTCCTCTCCTTCTTCGCTCGTCTCCTCGATCCCAAGATCGTGGATCTTCACAAAGGTCTCGATTACAGCGCAGACTCCGTCGTCTACTTCCAGCGCATCACCGTTATCTTCTCCGATCTCTCTCTCCTCCTCGGTGTTTACAGATTGACTCGAAAGGTTGAGACTTTGAAGCGGAACCTGATCTGTGTTCTGGTGGTTTGGTCTCCGGGGCTGTTGATGGTTGATCACGTTCATTTTCAGTACAATGGGTTCTTGCTTGGTTGGTTGTTGCTGTCGGTTTCGTTTCTGCAAGATGGGAGAGATCTGATTGGTGGGTTTCTCTTCGCTGTTGTGTTGTGTTTCAAGCATTTGTTCGCTGTCGCTGCTCCGGTTTACTTCGTTTATCTCCTTAGGCATTACTGCTGGGCCGGTTTAGCTACCGGTTTGCGACGGCTTGTGGCTCTTGGTTCGGTTGTTGTGGCGGTTTTCGCCGCAGCTTTTGGACCGTTTATATACAATGGACAGGTTAGTAGTAAGAAAGTTTTAGTTTTTAAGCCTTGCTGTCTTATTACATTGAATACTGTCTTAGAAACCGCTGTTACTTGTCAGTTTCATGAGTTATTTGTCCGGTTTGCAGTGAAAGTCAATGCCTTTTTTGTATATTGAGTCAAACTTATGGTGTGTAGTGTTGTTGTTGTGTTGCAGATACAGCAAGTGATAAGTAGAATGTTTCCTTTTGGGAGAGGGTTGTGTCATGCTTACTGGGCACCTAACTTTTGGGTTTTCTATATAATACTCGATAAAGGTCTTGCCTTTACGCTGCGGAAGCTCGGGTTCGACGTTCAGGTTCCTTCGGCTTCTTTCACTGGAGGTTTAGTTGGGGACTCTTCACCGTTTGCTGTTCTCCCTCAGATCACTCCATTGACAACGTTTGTGATGGTGTTACTTGCCATTACTCCGTGTCTGATCAAAGCTTGGAAGAAACCGCAACCCGGGCTTGTGGGTAGGTGGATTGCTTATGCATATACATGCGGGTTTTTGTTTGGATGGCATGTACATGAGAAAGCGTCGCTTCACTTCACTATCCCACTAGCAATTGTTGCAGTGCAGAGTTTAGAAGATGCTAAACACTACTTCTTGGTTTCCATAGGTATAATAACGTTTTTTTTGTTCTAAGACCATCTCCAATGGTACTCTATAATTTTCTCTATATTTCACTCTAAAATAGAGTAATTGCTCCAATGGTTCACTCTATAATAGAGTGAAATATAGAGTATTCTTGTTTTTTCACTCTATATTTGGAGTAAAAAAATAAGATTACTCTATATTTCACTATATTATAGAGTAACTCTATTACAGAGTGAACCATTAGAGCAAATCTAACTCTATAATAGAGTTACTCTATTTTAGTGTAAATTATAGAGGAAAAAATAGAGTTCCCTTGGAGATGCGCTAACCACCACTCGTTCCATGTATTGATATGATCTCTCTATAATCTCATGCAGTGTATTGCTACTCGCTCTTTCCACTCTTATATGAGCCGCAGGAGTATCCAATCAAAGTTCTGTTGCTGTTGTTGCACTCCATGGTAATGTGGCTAGGCTTTACGGCTCTATACTCTGACGAGAAGGCGTTGAAGGAGAAGGAGGGTGGTGAAAGCAAGAGCAAGTTTGAGATTGGATGTATTGAGAAGGGTTACCTGATAGGTTTGGTTCTAGTAGAGATAGTGTCTCAGTTCTTGCATCCTTATTTTCTAGGTGACAGATATGCATTTATGCCTTTGATGTTGATCTCGACCTACTGTGCCGTTGGTATCATGTACTCTTGGATTTGGCAGCTTCTTAAGATCCTGACATGACTTAGATTTTTGGTTACTTGAGGAGTTTGATTCTAATACTATGTTTAATCATGTAGTTTTCTGTATTGTTCTCATCATGAACTTGTGATTTTGTTTTATTTCATAATCCTTAAATATGTGAAAGCATATCCCTAATCTAGTGATTTGTTTAGATGTTTCATTAATGAATTTACCTAGCAAGTTTGAACTTTGAGTCTCAGCAAAATTATTATACAATTATCCAGATTGGTAGAAAAAATCTACATAAATGCTTCAAAAAATGTATAACCATTAGATGTAAATTTTCATAAAACATAAAACTGTATATAATAGCACAACTTAAAAAATAATAATAAAAAATAGTAAAATACATAAAGAGTGAAGTCACAAATTCATGTTGCTGTGAGGAGGAAACACCCAAGAAATGTAGTTAGGATAAAAGTCACTCGAACGGCGAGCAGAGCCAATTTCCTCAACACCAATGGAAAAGTAGTCGCCACGGTCCCCTTTACGTGACTGGTACAATCTGTTCCTCTTCGAGGAGGGACTAGTAGCTCTTGTGAGAGAGGCAAGGCGATTTGCGAATATCGTCAAGCCACCGAGCTCTCTCTTCTCTTCCCACGCATCGCCTTTATACTGTTTCTGACAATTAGCAAAAGGAAGAAGAAAACGAACTCATCAGAGTGTATTAAGAGAAGCTATACGGCATGATCTCATAGAAGTTCGAATGTTGGTATCATGAGAAACCTACAAACTTTTGATAAGTGAAATCATTCATCCGTGCAACTTAAATAACATATATTGAAACACGTACTTCTAAATAAAAGATCTAAAGAGATGCTTGAAGTTTTTTTTTCCCCTTTTCTGCGTATGTTAAAGAGGTATTGCTTTATTATATCGAATGAATTGCTTGATGAACAAGACTAATCCTAGACGTAAAAAGATAAAAGTTTTTTTTGTGAATATTCTTTTTTTTTATTTTGACATAAAATTTCTATAATTATGTGGATACAATATGTAAACCTTTAGATTTATCCCATACTAGATATGGGTCGGAGTTTGTTTAATGTTTTGATTCTGTAGAAAATAAAAGTAACAAATCATTTTATTATAATCTTAGAACTAAAAAATCATTTTCCCATATAAATTTCACTTAATATTTATATTTTAATAATTATGCAAAATAGTTATCAACTTTGTATTATGTACTAGAGAAAATACTTATATCTAAAATTTAAACCAAACCCAATTCGAAGTAATAGTTATAGCGAAACTAAAATACATAAAAGTCAAATAAGCAATCGATTAAACAGCAATATCATACAATTTTTTTGCATTAATTTAATTTTTGTATTAACTTATTATATATTATTTTTCTTGTTTAAATATATTCTAATGTTTTCTTGCTCATTTAAGTTTGTACTAGATCTCGACCTGCACGACCGTGCGGGTTTTGTTTAATATTGATATATTTTAGATTATGCAATAAAATATATCAATAAATTAATAAAATTGATGTTATATATTATCTAATTTTATAATAATACTTGTGTGGCGTATAATATTATTACTATAAATTTTTAAATTGGTTTTAGCTAGACAGGGATTATTGATTAGATATTAAACCCGATTTAGAAAATATATATTTTAAAATTTTAGTCTAATTTTAGAGTCTATACGGATTTTATAACACTGAATGTGTATATCATTGTTAGTGTAAAAAGATTATGAGATCTTTCTGAAATGGATCTTATTAGCTAAGCTCAAATGGAATAGTTGAAAACAGCTAATGGGCCGTAACATTGGCCCAACTCAAAAGCATAAGAACCAACGAGAAACCTCTCTAAGCCGAAGTCAAAACAGAGGAAGAAGAGAGTAGTTGCTGCTGCTTCTGCAAAAGAAAAGAAACCTTATCTAGCATAGCAAATGGCTACTTCCACTTTCGTCTCTCTACCAAAACCCTTCTTTGCTTTTCCTGTTAAAACCAACACTCCTGCGATAGCTAACCATAAGCTTCTCGGTACTCTTGACACAAATCTGAAACTTAAGGAAAGCTTCAGCCTTTTAATGATTTGTTTGTTTCCTCATGTTTCTTGTCTTCAGGAAGCCGAAGAGGTTGTCTCAGAGTCAAAGCTGTTTCCACCAAATGGGAACCGACAAAGGTACAGTCTTTTTTTCTGTTTTAATTTGATCAGAAAAGTTGAATTCATTTCGTTTTTTTTTGAAGGTTGTTCCTCAAGCAGACAGGGTTCTTGTTCGTCTTGAAGAGCTTGCTCAGGTCTCTATCTCTTATAGCTTCTTTATGAATTCAATTGCCAACAGTTATATAGATTATTATGTTGTTACTTTGTGAATGCAGACAACCTCAGGTGGAGTGTTGTTACCTAAAGCAGCTGTTAAGTTTGAGAGGTACCTAACCGGAGAGGTAAGTAAGCCTTTGCTCCTTTGTGTTATGTTACTTTTCGTATTAATTAACATGTCTGTTTTTATAGCTTTTAATCATATTGTAGGTTGTCTCTGTTGGCTCTGAGGTGGGACAACAAGTTGGCCCTGGAAACAAGGTTAGATTCTTTCTTCAACTCTTAAAGTCAATAACCATTTTGTACTGTAAACGTTCTTCTTCATTCGTTTCACCTTTCCCTTTCTCTCAGGTTCTGTTCTCTGACGTGAGCGCATATGAGGTTAGTTAGTTAGTTATGTTTTTTGCCTTCTTGATGGAGAGAGATATTTGTTCTGGTGTTTATTTTAGTTAGTTATAATTATCTTAAGGATTTTTAATAGTTTTAAGGTTATTTGGTTTTCATATAAATAGTCGTCTATGCCTAGAGTTGTATGGAAATTATTGATATTGGTATTTTTATAAAAGAGAGGTTTGAAACCCTTTATTTACTTGTTACGGCTAGAACTCGAGAGTTCTCAACGAATCAAGAAGACTTTGATCCTATGTATTTTCAGACTAAATAGGATTCATTGTGTTATCGTAGCTTCCGCTACATCACTTCTCCACAGTGAAATTACCCCTCTGCAATGAATTAAAGTGCAATTATTGTGCAGGTCGATTTGGGGACCGGTGCTAGGCATTGTTTTTGCAAAGAGAGCGACCTGTTGGCCCTCGTGGAGTAGAGTTCTTGTCTGAGAACGTCCAATGTTTTCTTGAAAGATTTTTAATGTGTTCAGACTTTGTTTTGTGACAAACAATATTTCAATCATTTGAAATCATTTAAATAAAAGTATCTTCAACTAGTTGAACCAATATGTGCCATGACATGGCATCTTCTGATACAACAAAGTGATAAGGAAACTAAATATTTTAAAACTCAAAAACTCGAAGCTCAACCATGCCTTCTTTCCTCTTTGGTGAGTACCAAGCCACCACTTTCCCAGACTCAAGAAGCCTCAACGAGTAGTTCAAACTGTAAATCAAATCCTCCATCTGTGCACCATACTTCCCTGCACCTACCTCAAACTGTGAGTCCACTTTGAAAACGATTGGCCCTGCAACCTGCAAAATACAAAACAGTCTCATAATTTGATTCTTTCTATTCATCACACTACTTTGGAACAAGAAGCTTAAGTACCTGTTGCTGGAATATCAAGCTGAGCCTCGGAGAGCCTGACGCGTCATCATCTGTTTTGTTACTCCCTGAAGATCTTTTAATAGCATGGAAGATTCTTTTAGCAAGAGCAGAAGCTGAGGAAACGTCCACACGAGCATCTACCCTCGTTAAATCACCATACAGCTTACTAAACCTCCCTTTCTGAAACGTACAACACGCAGAACCAAACGCATCTGCAGTTATCGGACTCCTCCTCTTCGTGTCTCGGCCTGTGATCCAAGCTGCCAAGGTGCTTCCTACTATCCCTGAAACTGCTGCGTGAGGCTCCTTGAGGCGTATGTCGTAAGGAAGAAAGACAGGTGACTCATCCTCATCATCTTCTTCTTCTTCCTTTGTGTTGTCATCTTTCTCTTTAGGCCTCCATAAGTCTTTGCTTGCTTTGTATGAAACTGCAGCCTTGGCGCATAAGCCAGGGAACAAAGAAGCAGGAGGAGCATCGCCATTAGTCTCAGCAGCGTTCACTTGCTGAGGATGGCCCTTGCTTTTGTGTACAGCAAAACGGTAGTGAAGCCCGGTCGTCTCTGGAGCAAGCGATGAGACATCGAAGTTTAACGACTCAGGAACATCCCAGAACCGTCCCTTATGGTCCAGAAACAGGTCTGGCCAAGCTGCTTCCACAGTGAGATCATGTTTCTCAAGCTGCTCAAAAAAAAACAAAAAACATAAGAGCTTATAACATTACAAAACCATCAATGAGAATAGATGCGTACCGGATGAACAAACATGAGCTTCTTTCTGATCCCTTCTTTATCGCCAAGACGCTCAGCGCTGAGCAAGAGAGAGGAAGAAGAGCCCAATGCAATCTGAGTCCATAGACCAACTGAGTAAAGAGATTTGTCTACAATGTGTTTTGTTGTATCCTTGAAAAGCTGGAGATCCCATTCCTCTGCCTTGCTGATACTTGTTTTGATATCAGCAAAGAGCTTCTTTGGCTTGAACTGCCCAACCAAGCCTGCCCACCTTCAAACAATCCATACAGAAGTAAGTCACATGTCTTGTCTCAACAACAACACTGAGAAACAAAGACAACCTCTACTGCTGTTTTTTGTACCCAAAGTCAAAAACTTTAAGCTTTTACTTACTCAAAACACCAAAGACAAAACTGATTGTTCTCACTAAAACCAAACTGAACTAGTTTTATGTCTCATTAACAACACTGAGAAAAAAAAGACATCCCCTTTTGCTGTTTTTGTATTCAAATTCTAAACCTTTAAGCATTGCTAACTCCAAACAACAAAGACAAAAGTGATTGTTTCTCACTAAAACAGCAGGAAAGGAGTTAAAGATATATAATTAAAGTGAACAAAAAAACCCAAACAGAACTAGTTTTGTGTCTCATCAACAACACTGAAAAAATAAAGACAACCTCTTTTGCTGTTTTTTTTTGTGTATCCAAAGTCAAAACCTTTAAGCATTTTACTAACTCAAAACACCAAATGACAAAAGTGATTTGTTCTCACTAAGACAGCAGGAGGAGGTGTTAAAGATTGTTGTTGTTACCAGTTTGAAGAGGAAGGACAGAGCAAGAGGGAATTGAGAGAGAAAGAGCCGAGTCTCTTGTCGGAAGAAGGAGCAAAAGCAGGGATGACTCCGAGGGGGAAGCCTTCGCGGAGGAGAGAGAGCTGCTGAATACGGTGAGAGCGGCTGGCTCGTGCACCGTCGACGGGAAACGGCTCGCCGGGAACGGAACGAGCTGTGCCTTCGAGGGTTTGCGGTGAAGAGAGGTTATGGTCCCAGAACACTGCGTCAATTGCTGAGCTGAGATTCGCCATTTTCAACTTCCTTCTTGTTTTCTCCTTCCTTATCTCTCCTGTGTACTACTTAGTACTTACCAACCTGAGGAGGCAGAAGGGGTTTAAGCTTTATCATGGGCCTTTTTCTTTTACCAATATGGGCTTCTTCATAAATTAAATGGGCCTTATTATTAAGTAGTAACTCTGAAAAATGTTGGATATGTACTGGTAAAAAACCACCCTTATGGTTAGTATCAGCAGTTATTGATATTATATTTTTCTAAACTTTTTAAATAAAAAATATTCTCTCAAAAATTTGTATGTGAACAATTAAAAAAAAATATTTAAGTTTTTTAAAATATATAAGAAAACTGATCAAACCTGATTCAGTTCCATTTTAGTTCTACAACTCAATTCCTAAATCCATAAATCTTAACAAAACAATGTATAGAGTGGAATGACTAGATTTGATTGGAGTTAATGATGCAGTTATCATTGGAATCTCTGTGGGATGAAAATATTTGATCTAAACTTTTGATTTAAAAGAGAACAAAAACCCATTTGGTTGAATAAAAGACAGATTGTAACTACTCCAGAAAAAGTGTCGAATTACAAAATAATCAAGGCATAAGGTTTCTTAAGGAAACTGTTAAAAGAGACAAGAATGGCTCTCAAAACAGAACTGAATTTATTTGGAACTCCCATGATCAGGAAAGAACAAAAAACATGAGAGAGATAGCACACAGGTGTGTTTAGCTAGACATAGGATGATTGAAAACGTATTCAATGGCAAGAGAGCAAGAGTCTATCTTGTCAGCTTCTTTGTCAGGGATCTCAAGCTTGAACTCCTCTTCAATAGCCATCACAATCTCCACCGTGTCCAAACTATCTAACCCCAAATCCTTTTGGAAATGAACTTCAGGAGTCACCTGTGAGATTCAAATGTGGAAAAACTCATCAACAACAAAACAAGCCATAACAACAAAAGACACAACAGATTATCCATTAAGACATAACTAAATTTATTACAGTATTGCTGAAAAACAAAAAGACAGGAACTAATATTTGATCCGATAAACTGCAAGTCTGGTAATAATCCGAGTAAATTTTTAACGAAGATCGAAACTGTACCTTAGCGGGATCGACTTTAGGGAAGCTCTTGACAACGTCGAGGACTCTGTCGACGACATCCTGCTTGCTGAGATGATCATCGTGCGAAGAGAAAGCACGCATCGAGCCAAGGAATCCGATTTGAGACTGGTTCGAACCTCTCACCGCTAGGTTTTGCACGGGAACCCTCAGGTGACGAAGAAGTGCGTTTCTCAGTGCCATTTTCCGTCGAGTTCTGAGATTTTAGGGATTCGATGAGATACACGAAAGAGAGTAAAGGAAAGCTCGATGGCACGTTCTTATCACGTGTCCCCTACTTTAAGCCCAGCCCAACTTAATACGTGGGCTTTGTTATAAAGCCCATGATATTTTGAATTTAATAATATGCTCCTTCGGAAAAATGGACATTTAAATCCTCGGCTATTTAAAATCAGCAAGTTTAATACCGAACTATTACTTGCACGATTTTATTCTCCAACTAATAGTTGATTTAACAAATTAGTGACTAAAATAGTCAACTGATAAATTATAATTGATTTTTGTTAACCTTTTATTAATTATTTTTGTCATTGAACTTTAAAAACTCGAAATCTTCAAATTTAAATCATAGTTTTAAGTGAAGACGAATTTCGGCGACGATAAAGACGATTTTCAATGATAAAATAACAAATCCGACCCAATTACGGAAATAAGTATCATTGAAAATTGCCTTTCACATCGCCAGAAATCTTTTCCACTCAAAGTTAAATTTTGAATTTGGGGATTTCAAATTTTTCAGATTCAGTGACGAAAATAATTAATATAAAACTAACGAGAGATTCGTTTATGATTTAACAGATTTAAATGGTAATTTCCCCTGCGCCCAGCTTCCTATTTATTTCTAATTTATTCCCAATAGTTTCTAATTTTACATAAATGAGCCATTGGTCTGCTTTTTATCATTTGTCCGCTAGTTCAAGCCCAGCCCAAGTTAATACGTGGGCCTTGTTATAAAGCCCATAATGTTTTGAATTTAGTTTTATGTAATTTGTAAATTAACCCCAATAGTTTCTGATCAGCTTACGCACACACTAACTACAGTAATTGCAATTCCAAGCGCGACGGGATCTCTCTCTCACCGGCGAATACTGGAAACTACTTCCTCCGCGAGATCTCGACGGATTCTCAGATCCGTGCGGCTAGTTTGATATCGAGGAACCATGGCTCCAGTCTCGGCGCTCGCCAAGTATAAGCTGGTGTTTCTGGGAGATCAATCCGTGGGAAAGACGAGCATCATCACTCGATTCATGTACGACAAATTCGACAACACTTACCAGGTTAATCCGATCTACTCTCGACGTTCGCTCGTTATCTAGGGTTGTAGATACTGAGATCTAGCTTCACGAACGGTTCCCTGATCTCGCGCCCTCGATTCTGTTGTAAGCTAGGTGTGATCTGATTTGTAGATAGCTATGATCTCATAGTTCGTGATCTTGGCTTTGTTGTTGTTCATGCTCGAGAGAGTTCACTACCGTTGAAGATCGTTGAAACGTTAGAAGGAATTTGACTAACGCACAGTGATCTTGTTGTCATTGTTTATCTAATCGAAGAAAAGCATTTGATCTTGATTTGTAGATATGATCATTTACGTTTAAGCTTTTGATAGTAAGTGATCATCATTATAGGCAAATGTTCTTCCTTTTCTCAGTAGTTGTACGTTGTTTCTGATCTTGATTTTTTTAAAATATGATCTTTATGTTTAAGCTTTTAATAGTGAGTGATCATCATTATACGCAATGTTCTTCCTTTTCTCAGTAGTTTGTTTATGTTGGTTGACTAGCTCACCACTGATCTTGTTGTCATTGCTCATCTAAATGAAGTAGTTCTCAGTTAATAGACGAGAAAAGCATCTGATCTTGTGATTTCTAGAAATGACGTTTAAGATTTTGATAGTAAGTGATCATCATCATACGCAATGTTCTTCCTTTTCTCAGTAGTTTTCTTTTGTTTTTGTAATCTCCAGGCCACGATTGGTATTGATTTTCTATCAAAGACAATGTACCTTGAAGATCGAACTGTCAGACTGCAGTTGTGGTATGAACTAAAACCCTTTTTTTTTAATATAATTTTTGAACACTAAAGAGAATGAAATAGCAGATCATGGTTTGGTAATTGACATTGAGAGCTGAAAAACATATGGCAGGGATACAGCTGGGCAAGAGAGATTCAGGAGTCTTATTCCCAGCTATATCAGGGACTCTTCTGTTGCTGTTATTGTCTACGATGTTGCAAGTATGTGTAGCACCTTCGCTATTTATCTACTTCTTAAACTTCTCAAGTACATACATTACTTGATATGTTGCGGCTGTGATATTCAGTAATCTTATGAGTAAACGCGTTTCGGTTTATTCAGGCAGGCAATCCTTCCTAAACACTACTAAGTGGATCGATGAGGTTAGGACAGAGCGTGGTAGTGATGTCATAGTTGTCCTTGTGGGAAATAAAACCGACCTTGTGGACAAAAGGTATATAATGATCTCTACCATCTCTTCCTTCCTCTACATATTTGTTATTAAATCGTCATCTGCAAATTACTGTTCAACAGTAACTGAGACTTCAAACTACTGTTTAGTCGCTGTTCGAATTTGTAAGTACGTGTCCTAGACGAATGAGTGTCCTTTTACAATAGAGTAGTAATCATTTGTAAACCACGTCTTATTTTTCGGGTGGCATTGAGTATGTTCCCAAACTTCCCAACAAAATAATAAATGGAAAAATCATTTGATGCTCAACTGCATACTAATCTTAAAGGCTTCTTTGTGGTCAACACGCTTGACACCTAACGGTGTATGGTACTACTATTTGTTACTGTCTCTGGGGCCTTTCTAATAAATTGTTTGTTTTCTCAGGCAAGTGTCGATAGAGGAAGCAGAAGCTAAGGCTCGTGAGCTTAGTGTAATGTTTATCGAAACCAGTGCCAAAGCAGGCTTCAACATAAAGGTAACAGGAGTAGTATCTTCTCTTCACAATTTTTTTAGAGTAGTTGGTGGACAGCAACAACAAAATCCTGCTATATTCATTTTATTTCTAACCTTGTGTAGTCCCATCATTAGGTAAATTAACCTAGGTTTTAATACTAATCTGCTGATTATTAAAGACTAATTATGCGTCCTCTTTATTCATATTGATTTCTCTTTGATACTCTTTAAGTAACCAGAATCATCCCGTTTTCTTTTTATTTATTACTAGGCTCTATTCCGTAAGATAGCAGCAGCTTTGCCCGGTATGGAAACACTGTCTTCAACCAAGCAAGAGGACATGGTTGATGTCAATCTCAAGTCTTCCAATGCCAATGCATCATTGGCTCAGCAGCAATCAGGAGGATGCTCTTGTTAGATCTGGCAACAAACAAACTGATAAAAAACAACAACAAAAACACGCACCAAAAAGTTATCGAGCCTTCTAGCATGATCATATCCGCAATTATCTTCCCCGTCTGTAAAATTTTTGCCTGCCTTTATCAATCAGATTGTTTTAAAACTGACTTTGTTTTAGTTTATGGTTTGTCCCAAACTCCTAAACGTTTCAGGTCTTTGGAGTTTCGAATGCTCTGCTTCAGTACTGTGATTTGTATGTTTATGAGTTGAAATTGAATGATATAACTGTGAGCTATGTGAATTAAACACACTCTACTTGTTTCTACCTTCCATGTGAAGACAGGTGAATAGAGAATATAATATTTTGTTTTCTTTTTGTTTTACCCATAAAGAAACATAGAATTAAGTTCGAACACATGTCTCTTGGTCAGACTGCTTTAATGAGCTAATTAAATGCAAAGTCCCACTGTTCCCAGGTATTCCCCTTGTTCAAAATAGTTTTGTTCTATTTATCATAACCACTAATTATTTAGAAAAGTTGTTTTATCAAACAATGTAAGAATATATGTTGTTGACAAAAAAAAATGTAGAATATACTCCTTTCTTTTTAAGGCAAGTGTTTTGCGAAAAAAGTTTGTTTCTGAAAAATACACTTGAACGGTTTCTATGCATTTTTGACGAATTACTGAAGGTAAATTGAATATTTAAACATTTATTTTTTAGAAAAACGTTTATCTTTTGATGAACATATTCTATACGTTTTGATGAATTAATACATTTTCTTAACATGCAGAAACACATAAAATGTTTCTTGTAAAAAAAGAGAGTGTGCTAATTCAATACTCCATACGTCTCAGTTTAGTAGTCGTTCTAAAACTTTTGTGTCAAAATAAATGTATTTTTCAAAAATTTAAATACAAAATTTATTGATTTTTTTATTTTAATAAATTTTTATATTTGTTAAAATGTGGTTAGGTGTATTAGTAATGATATTTTCTATATTAAATATATAATTTTAAATATTTTTGTAATCTGTATGTCCAAATTTAAAATAAAATGGAAAGAATAATTTTAATATTATTTAAATTATTATACCGCATAATTATACAAGAAAATAAAGAATACTTGCAGGATTGGTTTTCATTATTGCACCTGAGGCTGGAAGTATTTCTGTATTTATGCATCACATGACTAAGTATCTGAAAATTTAATTTGTTAAGCTTATTTGTCTAATGAGACTTTCACAAATCACAATTAATAATATAGTATATCTAGTATGTTGCCCATTTATAGTGCCAACTAATAACTAAAAATATAAATGACAATTATGTTCTTATTTGAATTTTCCAACTATCAAATGTACATAATTCGCAATAATGACTATAATTAAAGAGAGACCCCCTCAAAAAAAAAGAAAAACAGAATGAGTAACTTGATATCAATGAAGATGTAGGTGAGAGTGGAGATGGTAGAGCCACGATATAACACTTTCTCTTCCCCCTCAAAACTCACTCATTAAATGCCAACCTTCCCTTTTATGACCGTTGATGGTGTAAGATGGCGAAAAATCTATACTGCAAGTTCTTTACAATATTATTCATTCACGGCTATGGACTGGACCCATCGAATTTAAAACGAATTTGGACCCACCTCGTATATTTTTATTAAATTCATACATAGTCTTTACTCTTTATAACCTTTGAAACTCTCTTAGATGGGTACTTGGATCTTAAAAGTCTTCAACTTTAGTCGAAATTGAGACCTATGATATTGGATCTACATGCCCTTTTCTTCAAGGTTTCTTCTTTTCAAGTGTGATGTCTACTGAGACTAGTAAATTGGATTTCTTAATGGTTAACTTTGACTTTTTCCATGTCTAGGAGAAGTGAGAAACTCTTTTAAAAAGTCAGACTTTGTTTTTCTAGATTAAGGGAAACACAAGGGTATGTCACTTTTTTTTTTTTTTGGACAAATGTATGTCACATTTATTATTTACTCACAAAGCACATTGATTCTTGATTTGATTTTTTATTTTAAAAAATTGTAATATTTGATAATTCTGACATGAAATAGTCATAGGTTTCTTCTTCTTCTTCTAAAATATTTCATATAGATTTGTTCTTCTAATCTCCTAAATAAAATAACAAGTACATTATACAACGAGACTTTCAAAGTTCATTCAAAAAATAACTATACTTCATTCAAAAATACCATACAAAAGACTTTCATAGTCTTATTATAATATATAGAATGAAATTTACTCAAAGCACACTGGTTCTTGATTTGAATACTTCAAAAGAAAAAATTGTAATATTTGACTATTATTCATACCTGAACTAGTCATACGTTTATTCTTCTAAAATCTATCACTTAGATTTTTTTCATCTAATCTCCGAGGTAAAATCTGTTTTAATATACTACGAGAGTATTGCGACTTTCATAGTTGCACTATAAAATAGAGAAAATTTCCACTCATTATCTGTTGGTATAGTAAAAACTATCATATGAATCTTGTGAGGGGTATTTAAGTAATTACGTATATAGAACGGTCTGATAACGACCAAACACCAAAAAAAAACACATCAACGGCGAGGATCAACCCGTCCTAAATCGACAAGCTTCTTAGACCGGTTCGCGCAAAAAGACGCCGCCGTCGAAATGTGAGGCCTCGCCGGAGACTTCATCTCCCCTGTGGTGGCGTATCCAAATTCCGGCGGAAGTTTCCCTTTCCAGTTAGAAGGTTTAGCTCTCACTAACGGACTCAAGCAGAAACCCATCCCCGTACCGATCATCGCCGTCTTTCTTCTCCCCGGAGTTCCCATCGCCGCCGCAGCCGCCGGCGTTCTTTTCACTCTCTCGGGAGTTTCCTCGATGTCGTCGTAATCCACCGTCGCGGGTGACATTCCTCTGCAGTATCTCTGCCTCGGTCGGTGGCTTGACTCGGAGGCGATCAAATCCTCGATGTAGCACGTGTCGTTGGGTGACGGCTTTTTCGATCGGACGGAGAGAACCTTCGAGAGCCAAGAACGCGACGTGGACGACGTCGACGCGACGAAGGGGTCTTGAAACTCGTCGGATCTTGACCTGAATAAGCTAGAGAACCGAGATAGCCTGCTCTGTTTCTTCTTATACGATCTGCCGGAGTCGAAGACTTTTTCCGACGATCCTCCTCCTCCTCCGCCGCCGGCGGTGGAGGTGACTTGCGGCGTTGGGAAGAATCTGTTTTTAGAAGAAGCTCTTCCGGCGTCGGATTTTCTAGCGGAGACGTAAGGAGAAACAGAGCGAGGGAACACCAGAGGACGAGGAGGAGGAGAGATCCTTTCTGACGCGGCGGTTGAAGCGGCGAGGGAAAAGAGACGTTCACGGAGGCAAGAAGCGCAAACGCCGATGCTGCTGCTGAAATCAACTATATGTCTCTTACACCTCATCGGGAAAAAAAAGTTGAAAAAAACTTTACGGACAGAGAACAACAACAAAGAAGAAGATCTAGTGAGTTCAAGAAGTTGTCTTCTTCTGTTGTCTGAAGCTTCTCTTTTAGAGAGAGAGAGAGAGAGAGAGAGAATCGCCGGGAGTAAATGAACAAAAAAAAAGAAAATACAATTCAGGTAATAAAGGCTTTTGACACGTTACCGTTTTGGTTACAATGCTGTTTGGTTGCAATGTTGATGATGATTAATACTTATGGTTAAAGATAGATCTCGTCCATATTTAATTAACGTCACTATAGTTTTTTTTTTTTTACTTTATTTATGGGTGTGCTTGTTGTTGCTTGTAGTGGGAAGATGAACATTTTCATAGTTTTCATGATTCTTTATGTCGTTGACATTTGCTATCTTATCATTGTCAAAACAAACATCACTTCATCACAAATGGCATATGTAATGATTACCTTGTAAACTTAACCAAAACTATTGTTTAAACTAAACGTCCTCTTAATTTGACTCATTAAAACTATGCTTACGACGTAGTATGTCAACGATGGTATATGAACAATGCATCGAAAGTTCCATGGAAAACTACAAAAAAAAATGAAGTTTCCTTACATTATTTATGCAAAACACATTTTTAATTGATACATATATGGTTATCATTGTCTGTCTAATTGTGAAATTATCGAGTCTTGATGTTCGTTGATATTAGAAATATCTATGATATATTATTCCATATAAAAGTGACATGATCGTGAATGTAAAGATACAGTATGAATGCAATCCACATAAACAAGGAAACATATGAGAATACTCCACTTTCTTTCAGCTTTTTTAAAAACCAATCATGAAATAATTCTTAGTGGTGATTGAGAATAACAGAAAAATAAGTTGTGTGTAAATAATTATTTAATTGATTCCAGTGTATATACATTTTATAAAGAAAGGGAAAGACAAGCATGTGACGGCAAACAAAAAAGATTGGAGCTCGTGGATGGTGGAAGCCGACACTTGTTAGGTGATACGATACGTCGTCGTTACACACACGCTTGTTCGTCTGTTTCTTCTTGGTTTATCCACGTGGCCTACTATTCTTCACTTTGGGCCTTGCTCTCTCTCTATCACAGTATTGGATACTTTTGAATTAAAGCCTTTTTTTATCTCTTATATCACAGTGCTTTATCATTGGGCTTACATTTCATTTACTCTATAGCTAAAAGTTATGAGTGTAGGTTATAGTGAAACTTGAGTTAAAAAAATAAAAATATACTCCCTCTTTTTTTTATACGACGTTGTAGAAATTTTACGCAAATTAAAGCATCTAGTACATTACATTTTCTATACTTCATTAATTAACAATTTTATGTTGTATATCACATTGAATATTGGATAAATATACTTTTATCACTATAATTTACATTGATTTCTCCAAAGCGTCAAGTATAGTGAAACAAACAAATCGTTTCAAAACGTCATTTAAATAAATATGGAGAGATTATTTAACATTGATCATATAGTTAATTATATATTTTTAAATGAATGTAAAATTATATTCAAGCAAAAAAAACTTATTTACATCAAATGTAACTGTTTTGATTATGTACTTTTATTTAATAACCAAAAAAATCTTTTTGTCAAAAAAAAATAACCAAAAAAATCTTTCGTTCTTCTTCTTCTTTATGGTGGATCTGAAATATGTGTTGTTCTAAACCAAGTGCGCTCTTCTCTAAATATGCTTGACCATGTACTTTCACTGCTAGCAAATGGAGCCGGATAGTCTTGTCAACAAGCTTACTTAAGAGTCTTGCATCCTTCGGTTCCTCACCATGTCTCCGCATACTGTAGTCAATTATATCACTAGGTAATCTCCGTTTCTATTATATAGTATGATCAACTACGCACAAATATTAGTGAACAATGATTTCAAGATCGATGGAAGTGTTCTCTTTGTATCACATGACTACAACGAAGGGTTATGCCTACAATAACACTCCGGAACTTTCGATCAATCTTGCATCCTATAATCTACCAAAAGATTGCATCCTCTTGTGATTATTGTGACGCATAAAGAGTCCTTGTAATTTCCGTGCCGTTTTGAACACAAGATGATAGACGGAGTGCCGTTTTGTATTTCTTTTCGTAGTATTGGGCCTTACTATTAAATGGGCCTCTAGATCTCTTAAGCGGAAAGTGGCTGAACACAAAGGCGCGCGAAGCTGTTGAGCGGGAAGAACCAACCTCTAGGTCTCACTCTCACCCTAAACCATTAGACTCATCGCTGCTATTTGATTTGATTGCAGTCGCGAGCTCCGATCTTCGCTTTGATTTGATTTGAATCCTAGCGATGGAAGAAAGTGGGAGCAGTGGAGGAGCCGAAGCAGTGATTAATCTGGGACTCGGATCGTCGGTGCCGATTTCGTATCACCCGTGCTTTGGACCTCACGATAATCTTCTTCTTCTCGAAGCTGACGACAATCTCGTCTCAGATATCTTCAATGGAAGGTAAGATCTGAACGCCTTTGGCTTTGTTTGATTAATTACCCATGAGATGCTTTTAGACTCTGTTTAAAAAAAAATATTAGTGGTATATTTAAAATGTAATGAATTAGTTTTTTTTTTGTCAACCGTAATGAATTAGTTTTAAATTTAAATTTTAAATTTTTAGACCATAAATTTTAAATTTTAGACTATAAAGTATGTATATAGTTTTATAAAATTAAAATTTAATTTTAAATTTTAGACTATTATAAAATTAAAATTTAATATTAGCAGTATATTTAAAAATTTAAAATTTTAGACTATAAATTATGTATATAGTTTTATAAAATTAGAATTTAATTTTAAATTTTTAGACTAGTAGATTAAATTTTAATTTTTTAGACTATTATAAAATAAAAATTTAATATTAGCAGTATATTTTAAATTTTCAATTTTTAAAGTATAAATTATGTATATAGTTTTATAAAATTAGAATTTAATTTTTATCTTTAGATTTGTTCCACTTGCACGTGCTATTAGACGGTCCTGAACTAAGAGCTATTCCATTTGTTTGTATTTTGATTTTCAGGGTAACATTGAGAGGACTTCCTGATGAGGACGCTGTTCTCTGCACCAAGTCCAAGACTTACGCAATCAAGTTTGTTGGCAACTCTAACTCCATGTTCCTTATCCCTCCTTCAAACTCCCCTGGCTTCATCCAAGACGATGCACATGGAAAAGTATCTGTCATCAAACTTGCTCCTGGTAACATGGAGCTTGTTGAGGTTTCTCCCAAACTCGACAAACTCAAGCAGCTTCTCTTGGAAAGCCCTTTTGGTCCTGGTGAAGTAGATGCCATGATGGATGATGATGATGATGGGTCAGAGAAGAATAGAGTTTTGTACACATGGAGTGATTTGGTTAACATTATTCAAGCGAGCGATGAGGAGTTACTCAAAGGGTTGGAGAGTCTTTCCGCTATTGAGATTGATGGTTACTGGAGGGTTATAGACGAGAGTTACCTAGACATGATTCTGAGAATGCTTCTTAACAACTGTGTGCTGAACAGTTGGTCTTTTGATGATCTAGACAAAGAGGAAGTTGTGAGTTCGTTGGTAGCTGACGAGTTCCCTACCCAACTCGCGGGGCACTGCTTGCGCGTGTTTGGCTCTGAGGTGAAGGGGACTAACAAGTGGAAGCTGGAGCCGAGGCTTGTGTGCTTGCACTTCGCTAGACAGGTGCTGAGAGAGGAGAAGATGAGGGTAGAGAGGTTTATGGAAGAGTGGAAGAAGAAGATACCAGAAGGGATGGAAGAGAAGTTCGAGATGCTTGAAGGCGAGGTTTTAACGGAGAGGATTGGGATTGAGACAAGGGTTTACACGTTTAGCGTTAGGTCTCTGCCGTCAACTCCAGCTGAACGGTTCGCTGTGCTGTTTAAACATAGACCGAAGTGGGAGTGGAAAGACTTGGAGCCTTACTTAAGGTTAATGATTTGATCAGATTATGAGTTTTTTTGGGGGGATTTATGAAATTGATTGTGTTTTGTTGTTGTTGCAGGGATCTTCAAGTTCCTAGACTTTCTATGGAAGGTTTGCTTCTGAAGTACACACGCAGAGCACAGTCTAGACCTGATGCAGAACCTATCTTTAGTGCAAGGTAGAGCTTGTTTTGTTTTGTGTTATTTTTTGTTGATGTTATAAACTAATGTTACATTAATGGTTATTAGAAACATCCAATATCTTATCTTTCTGTTTTTCTTTTTATTGGCTAGCATTCACTTGTTGGTTTAAATCTAGTAGCCGACGAAAAAAATATACTCCTTCCGTTTTTTTATACATGACGCTTTAGGATTATGCACATAGATTAAAAAATATTTAATTTTTAAACAAAAACATCATTAGTTGTTTATTTAACCACAGTTTAACCAATAATAAAATAGAAACTATAATATCATTGGTCATCTAGCATTAATTAGTAATAAATTTTACATAAAAAATTAAAAACGTCAAATAATTTGGAACAAAAAAATTCTTCAAAAACGTCATATATAGAAAAACGGAGGGAGTATTATTTATTGGCTGGGTCCTAATTTGAATAGCCATGGCCTGCTTCGTATATCCCTTACCAACGTTATATAAATGAAAAACGTTGTTTTTGTTTTGTGGAGACAATAACGTTAGTTATGTTACTTTGTTTGAATTTTGTACGAGAGGTAGGAAAATTGACTACGTTAAATGTGTGTTGAGCGGGTTTGTTGTTGTACCAGATTTTTATATTATTAATAACTGTAAACGAGCTTTTTGTTAGTTAATAAACTAATTTGATCTAAAGCTAAGCTCAATTCTCTCCATTATATAAATAAAACGTAGACTGGAGAATTCTAATGACCAGTGACCATTTTGAAACATTTAATGATTAGTCAATTGACGAACCATTCGATCAAAATTGACGATTTTTTATGTACGTGCTTCGAAGCTACAAAAAAAAAATATTATATCGCCGCCGTTACGCCCCAACACTTTGAATCAAGACCGTCCGTTTCATCAAGATAAACCTTTATAAATACACACCTTCAGACAGAGCTTTGTTAGTTGTGCCATAATCTTCAAAACACTTTCTCTGAGAATGTTTCTCGAGTCTGTGATTAGATTCTCCCAGTTGATCGGCGAATCCCTCATTATCGCCACCGTCGTCGTCTTCTCTCTCCGTCTCTTCCTCAGACTCGCTTGTTTCCTCGCTAGCCGTCCGTGGCGTCGCTACCGTACATTCACCATTCGCCGCCGGAGATGGGGGAAGAGAACGGCGGAGGAAGATGACTCGTCGCCGTACTGTTCTATTTGCCTTCAAGATGCGGCCGAGGGAGAGAAGATGAGGCGGTTAACGGCGTGCAGCCACTGTTTCCACGCCGGCTGCATCGACCCGTGGCTGGAGAAACGGTCCACGTGTCCTCTGTGCAGAGCTCAAGTCCCGCCGGTGCCGACGGGAAACCCTCTGCTTGCGTTGATTGTTCCTCCCGGCGTGATTGAGTTATTCACGAAAGGAACCTTCGCCTCCGATGCGTAGGCTTTTTAGCTATGTAGTCGTCATTACATTTGTTCTTTAATTAATTAAAAGGCTTAAACTTAAGTTTATCGATATTTTACCACATTTGTCGGCAATGTCTTCTTTGGAATACAGACATACGCAGTTGCCAATCAATGTATTCATTGTACTGTCACACTGAAATTAATGGCGCAAATTATCCGAATTAGGACGAAATATTATCTGTTAGCTACAAAACTTCTAATTTTTTATCTTGAAAACAACTTACTGTAGGACCCGCCAAATGAATAAAACATTATAAATAGCAAAATCTCAAAATAAAATAAAATAAATAGAAATAGAGAAAATATATATTTTTTAAAAAAAATTGCATCTAATATTTTATTTATGGATTATGGTTCAACGAGAATAAGTCCGACAAGAAAAACACAAAGATCCAACAAACGGACAAAGAGAGGACTAACTATCTTCCACCGACGATCGAAGGGAGATTCAACATAACTCTATCATCAAACAGAGCCATACCGATGAAGAAACCGTTCACTATGGAACCATCTTCACGGTTGTTCAAGTCATACACCAGATCTATGTTTCCAGAAAGACGAATCGCCTACAATCGATCCCACCACTGTCGATCTTTCTGCTTGAGAATCTGTCATTTTTAATGGTAAAAAATAGCTCGAAAATGAAACGGCTCACAACAAAGAGAGGAAGCAATGAAATCAAAGCTGAGGAAATAAAGGTGATTGGACATAGAAAAACGGGAAATCTAAATCAACAAAACATGGAAAATCCGGTATGAGGCTGCTGTCGCCATCGAGAAGAAAACGACGTGGAGTCGAAAGTCGGACAACTCTGTCGAAAAGACCATGAACCACCAGAATCAGAAGCCGGTTGTACTCGTCAAACTGACCAAATACACCAGAGGCACGATAGAACAAAAAGTTTTATCTCGATCTTTTCTTCGTGAAAGATCCTAGAAAGAGAACGAAGAAGAGAGAGAAGCACATCTACGAAAAAAATCTTTTTAAATAGAAAATTTTGGACTAATTGAAATAATACAAACATTTATTTTTGTCACTGCTGATTCAAATTTCTTTATTTAAATTAATAACAAACTAAAATATATTTACATTATATATTAAATACTTTATGAATGCGGATGCTAAGAATTTATACTCTGAAAATTGGATTTTACCAATGTTTAAACTGATTTGCTTTGGCTATTTTTATATAAAAATTCCTTAGAAAATCATCATTTATATAATAAAATGAACAAATGTATTGCTGCATACTAGATGATAGGAAAGTATCAAAATCAGAATTTAAGTAATGTAGCTTTTTACATAATACTAGGTGTTTTGCCCGCGATGCGGGTTTAAACATTTTCATAAATTTTTGAAAAATTATTTGTACACTATATTCATTCTACTAAAATAAATCTTAAAATAACTTAATATTCTATTTTATTTATATAATTAAAAAAATTTATTTGATTAATATTTAATTATATAATTTATGTTTTTTTAAATTTTTACTAAAAGACTTTTTTCAGATAACAATTAAATATATATATATATATATATATAGAAAATATATATTCTTTTAATTATATTTTTAGATTTTGGATAATTCAATATTCTATTTTTAATTATATAATTAAGAATTTTATTTGATTAATATTTATTAATATAGTTTATGTTTTTAATTTTTTACTAAAAGACTTTGAGCAAATAAGCGCAATATACTGAAAAGAGTGGGATACCATTGAATTGGGGGAAAATGGTAGTGATAAGGGGAAAAAAATTGAAGGGAAATAGGGTATGGAGTGCAAATTGGGGGGAAGTTGTGTGTAGAGAGTACAAATACACAAAGACGTTTTCAGATAACAATACAATATATATAGAAATTATCTATTTTTAAATTATATTTTCAGATTTTGGATAATTCTTACTATTATTAATTTTAATCAATTATCTAATCAAATAAATTAAAATTTCGTTTTTATTTTTAAATTTATTTATAGATTTTGGTCATTAAGGGTATAAACGTTGTTAACCACTCTAACTTTTAACGTGAGAGCTCGATTCCAAAAACTTACTTCGCAAATAATAGTATATATTTAATTATATAATTTATGTTTTTTTTAACTTTTACTAAAAGACTTTTTTCAGATAACAATTAAATATATATATATATAGAAAATATATATTCTTTTAATTATATTTTTAGATTTGGATAATTCAATATTATTTTTTTAATTATATAATTAAGAATTTTATTTGATTAATATTTATTAATCTAGTTTATGTTTTTAATTTTTTACTAAAAGACTTTTTCAGATAACAATACAATATATATAGAAATTATCTCTTTTTAAATTATATTTTCAGATTTTGGATAATTCTTACTATTATTAACTTTAATCAATTATCTAATCAAATAAATTAAATTTTTGTTTTTATTTTTTAATTTATTTATATATTTTAGTCATTAAGGGTATAAACGTTATTAACCACTCTAACTTTTAACGTGAGAGCTCGATTTCAAAAATTTACTTCGCAAATAATAGTATAGATCAGTGCATCTATATTTTAGTATTTGTATTTTATCCTTGTTTGATAAGCCGTAAAGCTAATGCTTAAAACTTTGTTTGTTTGTTTTTTATTAAGAAACCATTTGATGTATGGTAACTTCAACCGATTATACGATTGATGCCACATCCACAAAAATTCGTCACTGAATAAAGTTAGAGAATGACTTGTGCCCAAGTAAGGTCGTAAAAGTTAGAGAACGAGAGTATTAAATAGTGCCCATAAATGATTTCGTTACAGGTACACTCCTCGGATATTTCTTTTTCTTCACCACTTTGCAATTTTCTTACCCACTATACCTAAAGCCATCATCGACAAAAGTTGGTCCAAGTCTCCTACAAGTGGTTTTTAGTCTTTCAAACAATGGTTTGGTGAACAATAATCATCTCTGTAAGACTAAACGTACACTATTCTAATTAATCATTTAGGAATTCTTGTACTTTTGTAATAAGATATACACAGTGTAATAGCCTTGGGTGAAACACAAAATATAGACCATTTTATAAATATTTTCTATATTTTTCTGGGTAATTTTTTCAAATCGTATTTTTAAGTTTTTGTCACAAAATAGCACTCAAGAAAGAAAATAACCAAAATAACCTCTTTTTATTTTAAAAATTTTAATACTTATTTCTTATTTGGGTAAAAATGTATTAGGACCTAATTTTGTAACAAAAACTTAAAAATTGTTATTCTAGGGAATTTCTCTTTTTCTTTTTTCTATTTTTTTTAATTTGAACTCTAAGACCTGAGATAAATAAAAAAATATCTCAAAACTAATGGTAAAAATATAGATTTTTATTTATTTTTAATAAATAAATTAAATTTACTTAATTGTGAATTTTTTTGATAATTTTTACTGTTTGAATTGACCTTTAAAACAAAGTACAAAAAATTATAGACTCATGGACTCATGGTAAATGTCCATGTTGCAATAGATAAGAGCCGGCTCTGGATATACATTAGAAATCTCCTATAGTTCTTGACGGATATATCTCTTAGATATATGTTATTTTGCATAAAGTTTATGAATTAGTTTTAGGAAAGTTTCTGTCAATTATTCACACTTACTAGTTTTGACTTATGAGTTTAGCTTATTGGAACCTCTCTTTCAATTATCAATTTATAACACACCTTAGTCATCGCTTAGGTTGCCTCCACACGAAATAGCAGGAAGCAACGTTGTCACTATTACCAGGAAAGTTGTCTTTTAGGACAAGACAAGGTTTGATTTTTCTTTGCTTTTCTTGTGTAAAACATGTATATACTTTGATTTAGCAAACTACTTCTTTGAAGAATAAAACCAAACAAAATGGTTTGATACTATGAATATATATACATATATTTTTGTCGACAAAAAAAAACATATATTTGTATATGATTTATCAACGTAAACTTTATTTATATCTTTGGTTTAGATTATGGATTATTTTTAATTAATTTACAGTTAATCTATACACAATTTATAGTGATAACAAAAAAGTTACAGAAGAATATTGAAATTTCATTTGAGCTCGACTGTGTTTTATATTCTTTTTGACATATGCAGAATACTTTGAGTTTTGATCATATGTTATTTACATAGTCACCACTTCTTACTCAATATTAATAATGTTAGGAAGAAACCCATGAGCTCCATAAATGCGAGTGCCAGTGTGTGTGTGATGTATTACTATTTGAGACTTCTCTACTATTTCTGTGACAACTATGTTGCTAACTTATTCTTCACGGATTCGACAGTGTTTGCACGTGCCAAATATGAAATTCGTACTCACTGATTACATTTAAACCTACCAGAAAATAAAATCAGGACACGACTCTTTTTTTTTTTTTTTTTTGGTAAAAGACACGACTTTTCTTCATATACAAGAACATGCTGAACAGCATACATTGTTGGTTGTTAACTAAGAAATTATGAGCTTTAGGTCCATAATATGCTTATTAATCAAGGTTTTCATCTGAACACATGGCCTATGCAACCATTTTTTCTGCATATGGTTATAGAGATTTTGTGATTATGATTTTCTATAGCTTTAGGTCTAGTGATATAGGTATTGAAAACTGTCATCCTCTTTGGCTGCTTACACATGTTTTCGTAATTGCAACTTTAAGGAAAACTAATTAGAGAATACTTTAAGTCGACAAAAAGAAAAGAAAAACGAATCAATAAAAGTCAAAAAAATAAGTTTAGAAGTCAAAAAGAAAAAAACGAAATTAAAATCTTATACAAAATGTAAGATTCACTGCAGTAACAATATGGATAAACATACGATAGAAAAATTAGATTAAGAAATTATAGTTTAAAGATAGCTTAGTTTTTTTTTTCCCTGAGCATAAATATAGGTCTATAAATAAAAGTCACATACATACCAAATTTTGATCCACGCTTTAAAAACGCGGAATATAAATATAAAAATCTAATAAAAACACATCAAATATAATGTTATGGATGTTAATATAAGTAAATTGTTCCATTTAAACTCATTTAGTTTATAGTGAGACTGTTTAACTCAATTAAACCAAGTTAGTTATAAGATCTTATGTGATTTTCCCATCTAGATATATGAATCACTGAATATATTTTATTTTGCTATTTTAACTATAAGTACTTATATTAATTTATAATATATAAAGTAATTTATATATTAGGTTATTTACATATATTTAATTATTAACATAATAATTTAATTATGAGTTATTTTGATATGTTTTAAGGATCATAGTAGGAATTTTGTTTTAATAGTATAGATATTGACAAAAAAAAAACAAATTCACACACATACACATATCAAATGGAATTTAATTAATATTTTCACAACTATATCTGCATCTTTTTGAATAATGTGAAGATCTATAATACTAGGATAATGTGAAGATCTATAATACTATGAGATATAGGCTAAATTTTATCAATCTTAATAGGAATTTTGTTTTAGTAGTATAGATGTTGACAAAAAAAAACAAATTCACACATACACATATCAAATGATATTTAATTAATGTTTTTACAACTTTATCTACATATTTTTGAATAATGTAAAGATCTATAATACTATGAGGTTTAAGTTAAATTTTATCAATCATAATATGAATTCTGTTTTAATAGTACAGATGTTGACAAAAAACAAATTCACACACATACACATATCAAATGGCATTTAATTCATATTTTCACAACATTATCTACATCTTTTTGAATGTTACAAAAAAAAAAAAAAAAAATCTACATCTTTTTGAATAATGTGAAGATCTATAATACTATGAGGTTTAAGCTAAATTTTTAACTAGTAATTTTTTGAGTGAAAAAGTAATTAATGATCCTTAATTAGCCATGGATTCCATCTTATGGATTCTCTATAAATAATTGAATGCACACACACGCATAGATATGTCAACACAAGTAAAAAGTTGTGCATTTGGTCTTGAAATCGTATAAGATTAATTAGAAAACAATGTCTCAATTGAAAAACAGATCTTCACAATGCTTATGGACAAGTAATATTTGCATTTTGTTATTATCAATGTCGTCGATGACTCTTGGAGCTGTCTCTAGACATTATGGAGAAGCTCTCACAAAGAGTCTTTTCTATTTCGAAGCTCAACGCTCAGGAAAATTGCCATCAAACCAAAGAGTTAACTGGAGAGGAGACTCTGCACTTAGAGACGGTTCTGATGCCCATGTAATTTAAATCCATTTCACTTCTTTTTAGTATAGTAAGTAAAATACATCATATGTGCTAACTGCAACAAACAGGTTGATCTCACTGGAGGGTACTATGACGCTGGAGACAACATGAAGTTTGGATTCCCATTGGCGTTCACGACGACAATGCTAGCATGGAGCAGTGTTGAGATGGCATCGCAGCTTAAGGCTCATAAAGAGCACAAAAACGTCCTTGCAGCTCTCAAATGGGCCACTGACTATCTTATCAAAGCCCACCCAGAGCCCAATGTTCTTTACGGACAAGTGGGAGACGGGAACTCGGACCATGCGTGCTGGATGAGACCCGAGGACATGACAACTCCACGTCCTTCTTACCGCATTGATGCTCAGCATCCAGGTGCTGACCTAGCAGGCGAGACAGCTGCAGCTATGGCTGCAGCTTCTGTAGCTTTTGCGCCATATAACGCAGCCTATGCCAAAAAACTCATTAGTCACGCAAAAGATCTATTTGAATTCGCCAAGGCTCACCCTGGCGTCTACCAAAGCTCCATATCTAACGCAGGTGGCTTCTACGCGAGCAGCGGCTACGAAGATGAGCTATTATGGGCCGCGGCTTGGCTCCACCGTGCCACTAAGAAACAGATTTATCTCAACTATTTAAATGAAGCATCTAATACCGGAGGTTCAAGGACTGTTTTTGCATGGGATGATAAGTTCGTGGGTGCACAAGTCTTGATGGCCAAGGTAGGTTATATGTCTATTTTCACTAACTTTTGTGACAAGAAGCAAACAAAACGTAATTTTATTTTGCAAATGCAGCTTTCACTTGAAGGGAAAGTAAATATCAACAAGAAGATGGAAGAGTACAAGAGTATGGCTGAGCAGTTTATTTGCAACTGTGCTCAAAAGGGCTCCAATAACGTTAAGATAACTCAGGGAGGTTTGCTTTGGTTCTTGCCGTGGAACAACCTCCAATACACCACGGCCGCTTCCTTTGTCCTCTCTGCCTATTCAAAGTATCTTAAAGCCGCTAATGCATCCATAAAATGTCACGGTGGATCTCTTCAAGCTTCTGATCTTCGTAACCTCGCTCGTGCTCAGGTAGTTTAAACATGTATATATAGTGGCACCCACACAACATTTCCTTTAAAAGAAGATATTAATTTTCCTCAAATAATCATCACTATGAAAATTCATAACTTTCTATCTCATATGAATAACTTAAAAAACATTTCATATACTGATAGTGATATATATATTCCTTAAGTGGTTACCTAGGCTTTGCGCTGAAATTTTCGGGTTATAGATAACTTAGTAAGAATTTTAATAAAAAAATGTTTTTAATAATTAAGGCGCTTATGGCTATTGTATATTTACTTTTAAAATTTCAGAGTACCTTATACTAATCTTCGCTTGTCTATATCCGTGACTGGTTTACACATGCTATATTAATTTATATAGGTAGACTACATACTTGGCTCAAACCCCAAGAACATGAGCTACATGGTTGGATTCGGAACCAATTATCCTAAGAGACCACACCATAGAGGAGCCTCTATAGTGTCGATCAAAAAGAACAGAACCGCTGTGGAGTGCAATGCAGGGTTCAACGATTGGTATCACAGTCCTGCACCAAACCCTAACGTACTAACCGGAGCACTCGTGGGAGGACCCGACGAGAACGATGCTTTCGGAGATGAGAGGACTGATTTCCAGCACAGTGAGCCTGTGCCAGCCACCGTTGCTCCATTTGTTGGTGTTTTGGCCGCCATTGCTTGATTTCTCTCTCTTTTGTTTTATATATATATCATAATAAAAGTCATAGGTTGTTCATTAACATAGTTTTTAAAGTGGAAAATGTAACTTCGTAAGTTTCAAAACAAAAAAATGTAACTTGCCGTGAAAATAAAATAATTATAGATATTTTGAAAATGTAACTTCTGTTATTAAGCTCGAGAAGCAAGAAAAAATCGGATGTGTTTCCGTTTATCTAAAGTTATACAGATCGAGCTCGAGGTGCAAAAGATCAAACGAAGTTCTTGAGTTTTTCTACATAGTCATCACCTCTTATTAGGATGAAACCCATGAGCTCCATAAATATGCGAGTGCCAGTGATATGTATTACTATTTCTAAACAATTATTATTCACTGATTCGACAGTGTTTGCATGTGCCATAAATTATGAAACTCGTGCTTACTGATTGCATTTGAAGCTACGAGAAAAGAAAATCAGGACATGACTCTTCTTCATCTACAAGCAACAGTAGTACATTTTTGGTGGTTAACTAACAAATTATGTGCTTTCGGTGCACAATATGCTTATTAATTAAGGTTTTCATCTTAACAAATAATTATTTTTCTGGTTATAGAGTTTTGTTTTTTCTTTCTTTCTTCTTCTGAAGATGAAGATGCAAGTGGGAGCTTGTAGATGTCAATAATTTTCCGTGACTAACTAGGTGACGAAGTCACTGATACTGTATGTATTAGTCGTTACTACATAATACATGCGGAGTATTGGTTACCATGTGGATGCAAGATATGCTGAGATGGAGAAGGATAAACTGAGGGTTTATGTCTTGACGTAATCGTTGAAGAGGTTGTTGAGACAATATGTGTCAAAGAGTGAACCAGAAGGCATGCGGAGTGGTAGAGACCATGTGGAAGCAATAAACTGAGCTGGCGTGGAATAAACTTGAGGAACAAGTTTATACCATGGAGAAAAGGTAAGAGCTGAACTTGGGGAGCAAGTTTATGTCTTGAGGAATAAGTACATTTTAAGAAAAAGGAAAGTGTACTTATTGATATGAAAATTGTCCATATCCATGTTCATTGGAGGCTAGGGTTTCAGGAACGTGGAGATCACTATAAAAGAGCTATGAGTCGTGTGAATTCCATAAGACATTGGCTATTATTATAGAGGAAGAGTGAAAATCCCTTAGGGGTGTTCTTGGGTCATGCTGAAACAGTTGCTGAAGTACTGACGACAGAAAAACAAGTTTAGGTAGATTAGAAATCTTTCAGTAGCAGCTGTTAGGGTGTTAACATGCTGTGTAAAGCTGATATGCAAATATTGTAAAAGATTGTTTAGGCGATTTCTAATAAAGAAATAGTTGGTTGCTTGTTTCTATTTTGTCTCCTGATTTATCTTCTGCATTACTCAATTGTAGTGTCATCTTTGCACTAACATCTTAAGGTTTAGTGATATAGGTACTTACGACTGTTACCCTCTTTTGCTGGTTACACATGTTTTTGTAATGACTTTTGAAAAAGGAAATCTTGTTCTTGCTCTTCCTCGTATTACTATTGTAGGTGATGTTGGATGGGCATGTGGGTTCGAGATTGTGATTTCTTGAGCGGCTGTTGATGTGTGATTTTTTCGATAGTTGTATAGGCCATCGTTTCAAGGTTTGAGGGTGTTTTTTTCTTGTTAATTTGTGGCAATTAAGTGTTTATTCCTCTCATACTTTTTCATAAATTTTTCTTTATTCGTTAAGTTAAAATTTTGGTCTTTTTCGTTTAGGTCTTTTTGATTGTTATGTGATTTGTTTAAATTATTTTCTTGTACTTTTCGTTATTAGTATCTTTGTTTTCTTTTGTTAAAAAAAAAAACTTTGGTATACTATATAATTAGGTGAATTTGTGATATAACCTTGGTTCTAAAAATTGTTCTAGGCTTCACCTACGCCTCCGTCTAGGCGGCAAATCAGTTCTATCCGAAGCGATTTTTTTAAAATTCGATTGAAATCGATCTAAATCGGTTTTAATCTGTTAAATTAAGTAATAATGTGAATAGTGGTTGGTGTATTGATGACAATGACAATATTGTAAATAATTGATGAAAATGATAGAGTAAAATACTTATTTTCGTAAAGAAAAACATAATAATAACATTTTCGTGAATAATCCAAATTTTTGAGGTGAGTAAGAAAATAAAAATTTCAAAAAAATCATGGATTAGTTTTGCATTGACTTTAAGTTTTGAGTCAATTTTGAAAAAAATCCCTATAGTTTGACTATGGATATACTTAAGATATAAAATAAGAAAGAGAACTAATTACAATTTTCTAGTCAAAAAGTATTATCATTTAGATATGTGTTATCTGTAAAATTGTGTTTTGGTCATATAGATCCATCCATATATATCCATAGTCAACTAGTTGACTATATATATGGTCAACTATGTGACCAAAACACAATTTCACGGATAACACATATCTAAATAATAATATTTTTTTACTAGAAAATTGTAATTAGTGACTGATTAGAAAATTGTAATTATATTATTCTTAATTAGCTATAGATACCATCTTATAGATTACCTATAAATAGTTGCACACATAGATAGATACAAGTAAACACAAGTAAAAGTTGGTCATAAGATTAATTAGAAAAACGATGTCTCAACTGAGAAGTGGCTCTTCACAATGCTTATGGACAAGTACTCTTTTCATTGCGTTATTGTCAATGCCGATGACTCATGGGGCTAATTATGGAGAAGCTCTCACTAAGAGTCTTTTGTATTTCGAAGCTCAACGCTCTGGAAAATTGCCGCCGAACCAAAGAGTCAACTGGAGAGGAGATTCTGCACTTAGAGACGGTTCTGATGCCCATGTAATTTAAATCCATCTCACTTCTTTTTAGTATAGTAAGTAAAATATATCAAAATGTGCTGACGACTGTAGCAAAAACAGGTTGATCTCACTGGAGGGTACTATGATGCTGGAGACAACATGAAGTTTGGATTCTCAATGGCGTTCACGACCACAATGCTAGCATGGAGCAGTGTAGAGATGGAATCGGAGCTTAAGACTTATAAAGAGCACGACAACGTCCTTGCGGCTATCAAATGGGCCACTGACTATCTCATCAACGCCCACCCAGAGCCCAATGTTCTTTACGGACAAGTGGGAGACGGCAACTCGGACCATGCGTGCTGGATGAGACCCGAGGACATGACAACTCCCCGTCCTTCTTACCGCATTGATGCTCAGCATCCCGGTGCTGACCTAGCAGGCGAGACAGCTGCAGCTATGGCTGCAGCTTCACTAGCCTTTGCCCAATATGATGCAGCCTATAGCGCAAAACTTATTGGTCATGCAAAAGATCTATTTGAATTCGCCAAGGCTTACCCTGGGCTCTACCAAAGCTCCATAACTAACGCAGGTGGCTTCTACCCGAGCAGCGGATACCAAGATGAGTTATTCTGGGCCGCGGCTTGGCTCCACCGTGCCACTGATGACCAGACTTATCTCGACTATTTAATGGAAGAATATGGTACCGGAGGTCAAAGGACTATTTTTGCATGGGATGATAAGTTCGTGGGTGCACAAGTCTTGATGGCCAAGGTAGGTTATATGTCTATTTTCATTAATTTGTCTGACAAGAAACAAACAAAACTTTAACTTTTTTAATTGCAAATGCAGCTTGCACTCGAAAGGGGAGGAAACACCGGCGATAAGTTGCAAGATTTCAAGAATATGGCTGAGTATTTCATTTGCAACTGTGTTCAAATGGGCTCCAATAACGTTAAGGTGACTCCGGGTGGTTTGCTTTGGTTCTTGCCGTGGAACAACCTCCAATACACCACCACCGCTAGCTTCGTCCTCGCTGCTTATTCTAAGTATCTTAAAGCCGGCAACACACCCATCAACTGTCCCAGTGGAACTTTTCAAGCTGCTGATCTTCTTTACCACGCCCGTACTCAGGTAGCTAAAACGTATTATACACTATGGTATTGCCTAGTACCACGAACGATATTTATTGCCTAACAATTTACACATGATAATATTGGTTTATATAGGTAGACTACATACTTGGATCAAACCCGAAGAGCATGAGCTACATGGTTGGATTCGGAACCAACTATCCAAAGAGTCCACACCATAGAGGAGCCTCTATAGTGTCGATCAAACAGAACAGCACCGCCGTGACGTGCAATGACGGAATGAACAATTGGTATAACAATCCTGCACCAAACCCTAACGTACTAACCGGAGCACTTGTGGGAGGACCCGACGCGAACGATGCTTATGGAGATGCGAGGACTAATTTTCAGCAAAGTGAGCCTGTGACCGTCACAGTTGCTCCATTTGTTGGTGTTTTGGCCGCCGTTGCTTGATCTTTCTCTCTTTTGTTATGTATCATAGTAAAAGTCATAGGTTGTGATAGTTTACATAGATTTAATGTGGAAAATATGTAACTTTGTGGCTTGATACAATAAAATAATTTTAAATATCTCGAAATGTGCTTTATATTAGTATTGTCTGAATCCCATGTTAACATCATTTATTCCTTTCGTTTCAAAATGGTTAATGTTTAAAAAAATTCACACATTAGTAAAACATTAAATTTAATTATAAATTTAACTATCTTTCGCCAATAAAAATTTAATACGCATTTAACGTTTTTAAAGTTTACAGAATTATAAAAATGTATTTTTTGAAACATTTTTTTGGAAAACATGAATCATTTTGAAACGAAGGAATTATATTTTAAAAAGGTTGTGGACATTTCTTTCATTGTGTTAGACCTATTGCGCCATAAAAGTCATCACATAAGCAAACTCCGAGATATATAGAAAGGTGAGAAATGCAATGAAAAGGTTCATGTTTGTTACAACGTCTGTTATTAACCTCGAGAAGCAAGAAAAATCCGATGTGTTTCGGTTTATTTTCACAAGAGATAAAGTCTCAACATTCATCTACAGTTGTACAGACCGAGCTCGAGTTGCTAGCTTTTTTAAAAAATTCTTTAAGATGCAACTCCATATGGAAGCAATGCAGCAGCAACAACCCTTCCTTCTTCATTCAGAATGTTGTAAGTTGATGCAGCATTTCTCTGAATCAAGTAATCAATATAAGAATTAGGCTTGTGTGGGACTAGAGAATGCTGTAAGGGATTAGAAGAAAACATACAGAATCAACGGTTTCTAGCTTCATGCCAATAGACTTCACAAACTGACGGACCTCGGGAGTTACGGGGTGAATGTTCCTTCCACAACCAACAATTAAGAGCTCTGAAATGAAAGAAACACAGCTCAACAGAATACATATATAATAAATCCTGACGTTGATGCTATAACATGCAAATCTAGTTGTTCAAATGAACACGAACAAATAATATTACCTGGAATAGGTCGAACAGTCTGGAAGATAGACAAGCTGCATCCATGGAAGTAGAAATGTAGATACGTTTAGCAACCGTTTATCGAAAGAACTTATTCATAAACTATACAGACAACGAGCATAAGAGCAATAACAACATAGAATACCTTTCAAACACATACTACAACCTCTCAATCATACATGTACCACATGTTTGATCAAACCCCTTTAACCCTTTTGATGACAATGAACATCAAAAAGCACATAAAGTTCACTCAAAACAATTAAAAAAGCAACATCAGGTTGCGACATCAAATTGGTTAGAATCCAAGACAGAGAAACCAATGACTAAAGTATCTACATAGCTTAAAGACTGGAGCTGTTGTCTTTTAGAGAAGAGGGAGGTTTCATTTCAACTACCTAACAGGGGTGATCTCAGAGAATTGACGAGGGGTCCATTACATAAGCAAGTTCCCGACACAGAGCAAGCTACCTTCGTATGAAACTCGTCTCGTTGAACCTGCACAATCCAACCAACCACTGAGAATCAAACTCCAAAACCGAAAAGGGTAGATGTTCGAATTGAGATTACTCTCGTATTACTATTGGAGGTGATGTTGGAATCTTGGATGGACATGCGGGTTCGAGATTGTGATTTAGAGCGGCTGTTGATGTGTGGATTTTTCAAAAAGCTGTATAAGCCATTGTTTCAAGGTCTGAGGGTGTTTTTTCTCTGTTAGCTTGTGGCAATTAAATGTTTATTCACCTGATATTTTTTCCTAAATTTTTTCATTATTCATCCCTTTCAAATTTTGGTATTTTTTTCGTTTAGGTCTTTTCGATTGTTATGTGTTTTGTTTAAATTATTTTCTTGTATTTTCGTTATTACTATCTTTTGTTTTTTTTTTTGTGAAAAAGTAAAAAAATTAGTATAATATCTTATAGAGTGAATTTGTAGTATAACCATAGTAAAAAACTAAAAATAATTAACAAAATACTTATAGTTTGGAAATTGTGTACAATTTACAACATAAATAGACATTGCCGTCTTTCACAGTGAGTTAATGTTTGTATAACACACAACAATCAAATACCAATTTATTTATAATGTCGTATAGAATAGATCATTTCGAACATAAATACTATGGAATACTTTTAATTCCATAGTATTATTTATTTATAAGTAGGACGGATATTTACATGTATAATATAACATGTGAAAATCATATCTGATTGATATAGTACAAGTAGTTTTTTTTTCTATATTTGATGGTCATATAATATAACATGTGAAGTATATGAAAGATAGAGAGAGGGACTATGGATATACATAAGATAGAAAACTGGAAAGAGGACTATTAGTTTAATGACTATGGGGATATATATGGATGAGTCTATAAATAAATTATGGAAAGTCTACTTGACTTTGATTCTCTATCAACACCAAAATACAATTCAGATAATCACATATCAAAGTGATAATATCTTATTAATGATTGACTAGAAAATTGGCCATAGTACCATCTTATAGATTCCCTATAAATAGTTGCACACATAGATAGATACATGTAAACACAAGTAAAAGTTGGTCATAAGATTAATTAGAAAAACGATGTCTCAACTGAGAAGTGGCTCTTCACAATGCTTATGGACAAGTACTCTTTTAATTGTGTTATTGTCAATGCCGATGACTCATGGGACTAATTATGGAGAAGCTCTCACAAAGAGTCTTTTGTATTTCGAAGCTCAACGCTCTGGAAAATTGCCGCCGAACCAAAGAGTCAACTGGAGAGGAGATTCTGCACTTAGAGACGGTTCTGATGCCCATGTAATTTAAATCCATCTCACTTCTTTTTAGTATTGTAAGTAAAATATATCAAAATGTGCTGACGACTGTAACAAAAACAGGTTGATCTCACTGGAGGGTACTATGATGCTGGAGACAACATGAAGTTTGGATTCCCAATGGCGTTCACGACCACAATGCTAGCATGGAGCAGTGTAGAGTGGGAATCGGAGCTTAAGGCTCATAAAGAGCACCGAAACGTCCTTGATGCTATCAAATGGGCCACTGACTATTTCATCAAAGCCCACCCAGAGCCCAATGTTCTTTACGGACAAGTGGGAGACGGCAAATCGGACCATGCATGCTGGATGAGACCCGAGGACATGACAACTCCGCGTCCTTCTTACCGCATTGATGCTCAGCATCCAGGTGCTGACCTAGCAGGCGAGACGGCTGCAGCTATGGCCGCAGCTTCGCTAGCCTTTCGGAAATATGATGAAGCATATGCCGAAGAACTTATTGGTCACGCAAAAGATCTATTCGAATTCGCCAAGGCTTACCCTGGCGTCTACCATAGCTCCATAACTGACGCAGGTGCCTTCTACCCGAGCAGCGGATACCAAGATGAGTTATTTTGGGCCGCGGCTTGGCTCCACCGCGCCACTAAGAGCCAGACTTATCTCGACTATTTAACTGACGTATATGGTACCGGAGGTCAAAGGACTGTTTTTGCATGGGATGATAAGTTCGTGGGTGCACAAGTCTTGATAGCCAAGGTAGGTTATACAATATGTCGATTTTCATTAACTTGTGTGACAAGAAACAAACAAAACTTTAATTTTTTGTTTGAAAATGCAGCTTGCACTCGAAAGGGAAGGAATGTTCAACGATAAGTTGGAAGATTACAAGAATATGGCTGAGTATTTCATTTGCAACTGTGTTCAAATGGGCTCCAATAACGTTAAGGTGACTCCGGGTGGTTTGCTTTGGTTCTTGCCGTGGAACAACTTCCAATACACCACCACCGCTAGCTTCGTCCTCGCTGCTTATTCTAAGTATCTTAATGCCACCAAAAAACCCATCGACTGTCCCAGTGGAACTTTTGAAGCTGCTGATCTTCTTCACCACGCCCGTGTTCAGGTAGCTAAAACGTATATATATAGTATAATACCAGTGTTTCCTATACCGCGAACGACATTGCCTAACAATTTACATATGATATATTGGTTTATTATATAGGCAGACTACATACTTGGTTCAAACCCGAAGAGCATGAGCTACATGGTTGGATTCGGAACCAACTATCCAAAGAGACCACACCATAGAGGAGCCTCTATAGTGTCGATCAAAAATAGCAGCACCCCTGTGACGTGCACTGGAGGGTTCAACGATTGGTATAACAATCCTGCACCAAACCCTAACGAACTAACTGGAGCACTAGTGGGAGGACCCAACGAGATCGATGGTTATGGAGATGAGAGGACTGATATTCAGCATGGGGAGCCTGGCCTATCCACAGTTGGTCCATTTGTTGGTGTGTTGGCCGCCGTTGCTTGATCTTTCTCTTTTTCGTTATGTATCATAGTAAAAGTCATGGGTTGTGATCGTTTACATATAGTTTTAATGTGGAATATATGTAACTTTGTGGCTTGATATAATAAAATAATTTTAAATATTTCGAAATGTGCTTTCAAGAGACTAGTATTGTCAGAATCCCATATGACATCAACAACATTCAGAGCCGTGCCAACGTTAACAGCTGCCGCAAGCGAAAACCAAGATCAAATAAAAAATATCTACAATAATATGAAAGCTATTGTAGTTTTGTGTGCAACAAAATTTTTTATATATACAACTTTTAAATAATTAACAAATGTTTTCAATTTTTAGTTTCTTTAAAATCTATATTTTTGTTGTAGTCTCATCTTTTGTTTAATTAACTCGTGAAGCTATTATCGAAGCTAC
This sequence comes from Brassica rapa, assembly GCF_000309985.2. NCBI lineage: Eukaryota > Viridiplantae > Streptophyta > Magnoliopsida > Brassicales > Brassicaceae > Brassica > Brassica rapa. Next base: position 2,288,752 of record NC_024799.2, on the reverse strand, counting down.
ATGTTTATATAGAATACCATTACATGAAACAAATTATAAAAAATTCCTTTAGTGTTTTATATATTTTTAAAAGATACCCTAGGCCAATGCTTCTTATTTTCTCATGTAAGCACGGCACTGACAACATTTATATTCTTACAGTCTAGTTATCTATATAACCAAACACTCGGAATCCTAGACTGAAAGCGAACCTTTAATCACTCATTGCCACAACAGAATCATCACAGAAAAGAAAACTCTAGACTACATCTGTTCTTATATTTTTTTTAGAGTTTCCACACATCTAAAAATATATATTAAATTGTTATAACTTTTTGTAATTATCGTTTCCAATAACTTTCAACTAATAGCGATTCAATAAACTAAAATGAATTTTTGAAGCTTATAATTTCTGCATAGAAAATTTATCTTTGCGAAACAATTTTTTTCTCTGAAACTTATATCTAAACGGAACATATTGAAAAGTGAAAAATGCAATAAAGGTTTCTGTTTGTTACAAACTGTAACTATTTCAAATTTCCATAAATCTCAGAACCGGTCATGTGTGTTTGTTACAATGTTATTAAGCTCGAGAAGCAAGAAAAAAAAAGCCGTTTGATTTCGGTTTATTTTCACAATAGGAAGTCTCAACATTCATCTATAGATCTACAGGACCGAACTCAGAGCTGCTAGCCTTTTTTTTAATTCCTTAAGATGTAACTCCATAAGGAAGCAATGCAGCAGCAACGACCCTTCCTTCTTCATTCAGAATGTTGTAAGTTGATGCAGCGTTTCTCTGAATCAAGCAAATCAATATAAATGCATAAGAAGCAAGCTTGGGTGGAACTAGAGAAAGCTGTAAGGGATTAGAAGAAAACATACAGAATCAACGGTTTCTAGCTTCATGCCAATAGACTTGACAAACTGACGGAGCTCGGGAGTTACAGGGTGAATGTTTCTTCCACAACCAACAATTAAGAGCTCTGAAATGAAAAAAAAAAAACACAGCTCAACATATTACATATATAATAAGTCCTGACGTTGATGCTAATATGCAAAAATCTGGTTGATTAACCAATGACAATGCGGCTGTTTTTCTCATATGTATCATTTAGTTTCTTTGTTGTACAAATTGACCGAGAAACAAATAGTATTTGATGTATTATCACCTGGAATGGGTCGAATCGTCTTGAAGATAGACAAACTGCAACCATGAAAAGAGAAATGTAGAGACGTTAAGCCACTGCTTATCAAAAACACTTATCCATATACTATACAGAGAACACTTATCAAACATATACCACAAACCCCTCCATCAAAGATATGTACCAAACGTTTGATCAAACACATCAAAATCAAATCGGGCTTTCAATCCCTTTAATGATAATGAACATCAAAAAGCACAAAACTTTCACTCAAAAGAGAAATGTAGAGTCGTTTTAGCCACTAGTTATCAAAAAGCACATAACTTTGATGACAACGAACATCAAAAACACTTAATTTCACTCAAAACATTAGTTTGTGACATAACATTAGTTAGAATCTAAGACCAAGTATCTACATAGCTTAAAGTCTCAACCTTTTGTCATGGGCCAAGAGCTTTTTGCCTACCTATCAGGGGTGATGTCGGAGAATTGACGAGGGCTCCAAGACATAAGCAAGTTCCCGACACAGAGCAAGCTACCTTCGTATTTGACTCCATTCACCGTGAAACTCGTCTCATTAAACCTACACAAACCAAACCAACGCAGATCATTCACTAAAACCCAAAAAGGGAGATGCTTTCGAATTGAGATTACTCTTGGAAGCGGAGCTGGTCTTCGGGGACATTGTCAATGAGATTGATCTGGTCGTAGAGGGAGAAAGCTCGTCTTAACGATGGCAAAACTGGATTGGAATGCTTAGGAGCTTCGTTTCTCATGGTTTGAATTAGTTTTGGCAAAGTCGTCATCGATTTCAGCCTCGTCGCCATCGAATCTCAGCCTCCCAACCACCAGGTTACTGTCTTCCTCCTGATGGTAGCCGTCGAAGCATTTAACCAACCCGGTTTAGTTACTTAACTCTCCAAAGAACCGGTTCTCGGATTTTAATTCCCTAAACCAAAAGCCGGTACGAGTATGAAATGAATTTGGTTTCCTTTTTGTTGTATTAAAATGAACCAAATTTTTAATGCTCCTTCCAATTTTAATACAAGACGTTTTATAAATAAAAATTATTACAAAATAACGCTCTTAATTTTCAATATAAATTTATTAACTTTTTTATGTTATATGACCATTATCTATTTTATTACTGGACAAATTACATAAATAATTAGTTAACTAGTAATACTTTTATTTAAATTATACAAATTTTTAATTTATGCATCATTATAAAACGCCATCTAACAGGAAACAGAGGAAATACTATTTACCATTGCAGGTATATATTTGACTAATTGTTCATATGAAAGATAAAATTTAAATAATATTAAATATATATTGTGGAGCCAAAAATACATAAAACTTGTAGTCTGCACTATGAAGTTCTCCGATTCCTTATTACCAAATTTTAAACTCAAAAACAATTTCAGAATAATTCTATTACTCTGCAAGAGCTTTTGCTTTCTTTTTTATGGAGAATAGAAGGAAGGGGCTGGGAGGAAAGGAAACGGTGCAGCAGAAGCATAAGCCACTGGAGGTTGGGCAGCACGTTTCTTTCTTCTGTGCGTTTTTACTTCACTTGATGCAGGATTTGATAAACCGGATACTTCTAGGACTGGTTGCTGGTTATCATCATAGACACGTGTATAAGCAGACCAGACATGAACACAGGAAGGAAGAGAAGACTGGCGTGGAACATCTTCCTCGCTTTTTCCATGGTCCTGTGTCGGTAAAATGAAAACGCCGTAGCAGCAATTGCCATTGTGAGAAGTGTTGATTCTATGCAGAACCAGCTCGATGTCAAGCCCCCTGTGTTCACAAAGGAACAGTACAAATCAGAAAAAAAAAAACAGTCAATCAAGTTGGATGTTAGGAGTGAACCTAATCACCCCTTTGATACCTTAGAACACAAGTTGCTTTGATGCCAATTAAGGCCCCTCCTCAAAGCTAAGAGAGTTTGTGAAACAAACTAATAAAACAAAACACAAGTTACTACAATTTTCTTTTCTTTTCTTGTTCTCTTTCCCAACTCATGTTTAAATACAAAAGTAAGGAAACAAACTAACTACTACGTGAACATGGACATGGGCAACTAACACATCCACTACACCTTTCCACTAAACATAAAATAAATAAAGATAAACTATTGAAACTATTGATTTGATCATGGTGAAGATGGCCACGTCATATTCTTCTCCAAGTTGTATCTTATCATTGGAGAAATGAATCAACAAGGAAGACAAAAGACTCACAGTCATAGGCAATGAAACCGAGAGGGACCATGTAAAAGCAGTTCCTAAGAGCCACCACTGCTGCTATTCTCTTCCCTGTTGGATCAAATAGCGACAGCATCTTGTAACTAAAACAACATGGAAACAAGGCACAACGTCAGAACTGAACACTTTCAAGAACAACACTATATATGATGGGAAGGAGACACTGTTATCTAATAATAAAACCATATGGTTCATGTTAGCTTACCCTCCAGCTGCATAATCACTGCGGCAGAGGTGTGCAAGAGCCATAAAATGAGGGATCTGCCAAAAATAAAGAGCAGCTGGAAGAATCATCGAATTTAAAGTGATCTGACCAGAAGCTGCAGCCCACCTGAAAATCCAAAAACATAACAAAGATTCAAAGGTGAACTAAATGAAACAAAGAGATTAAAAAAACAAAAGTTATATACCCAAGCAAAGGTGGGATGGCACCAACAACAGCCCCAACCCAAGTGTTGACAGGGTGAAGCTGCTTCAACGGAGTGTAAACAAACGCGTAAAGAACAAGATTAGCAGCCCCAACTCCAGCAGCCATCATATTAGTCTGCAACAGCCTTATCATAAAAGCAAAAGATTAGACTCCACTGAGAAACAATAACCACATAGTAACAAAAAGGAGGGGGAAATTACATGTTTACCACTTTCATGCTACCACTTTTCATTTTTACCACCACTAATGAGACATTTTCAAAAATACATTCTTCATTAAGTGACAAAAGACTCTTATGTCCTTGTTATTTATATATAATAAATTATTATTTAAATAAAAAATAAAAAATAAAAAATAAAAAATAAAAAATAAAAAATAAAAAATAAAAAATAATTTTTTTTTATTTTTCGAAATATACTTTTTCAAATTCGAATTTTTTATAAAACTTTTTTTTTGAATTTTTTTCGAATTTTTTTTTATTTTTTTTTCAAATTTCTTTTTAAAAATGAAAATTATGTTTGAAACTCTTTTTAAAAATTTTTTATATATTTTTTAAGTATTTATATATTTATTAGAATCATAAATTTCACATTCCAAAAACCCTACCCCACCCCTCAACTCTAAACCCTAAGTCTAGATTAGTTAACCCTAAGGGTATAACTGTATTTTACTCTTCATTAAAAGTGAGGGTAAAAGTGGTTAGTGTAAACATGAAAAGTGGTACTATGAATGTGGTATTTGTGGCAATTTCCCAAAAAGGAGTCACCTTGGTAGCCAACAAACAAGCACCAGAAGCACCAGCAATCACGGCCCAAGCAACAGCGTGTGGAACACTGATACGTCCAGAAGGCAACGGTCTCCGACCAGACATTTCTTTTACACGGTCGGTGTGTTCGAAAATTGAGACGTAGATATTTGTTTTGGGGTTTAATCAAATATTTACCAGAGAATATGAGGGTATTTGTGTAAAGAAATTAAAAGTATTGACAACATGGACCATGATTGTTCACTTATTGACCCACCCATAAATGAAGTCGCTACTCTTTTCGATGGGCCTGGGCTTTTGGGCCGAAAGGAAAAGAGAATTGACTAGATGATAAGACATTCATTGTTTCAGACAAAAGAAACAAGATTGATGTATGAACAACAAAACATTAGAAGATGTCCATCATTGTTTCATTTATTAATGAGATTATTCAACATCTGTCTGAATCCAGGAACCTTTTCTCCATCCACAGCCATAACCACACCCACACCCATCAACTGATAGTCAAATATTATAGATTGAAATCAAACCCATGTGTATAGTCTTGTAGAGAGTAACTTACTTCTTGAGAAGTCACGGAGGTATGAGCACATAGGGAAATGTGAAAGACCAAGAACTCAGCTGCAAGTGCAATTTTTTTTCACAACATATAATGTTTACGTCTTTTCACACAAGAAACTCGTGAAAGTAATGTGAGAATAAGTTACCTCAGAGAAAAAAAATCATCCTCAGGTTTAAGGAATATTGTTGTTACCTCATCGTTTTAGCCAAAAAGAGAAACCATACTTAAATGTTGTCAAATGTTGCTTTTTATTTATGTTATGGTACAAGTATAACCGTATACAAACACTGTAATATATAATTACAGTTTCAAATAAATCAAATCAAAGAATCATATCTCATTCCTATTCTACTTTCCCCAGTAAATAACCTCACTTCAAAGAATACAAACGCATAATATATACTCAAAATCAAGGCCAAAAAAAAAGAACTAAAAGAATACTACGAACCACTCTTCAAGACTTATTGTTCTTGTTGTTGTTGCTGTCTATCTGAACACATACACTCTGAAACAGGATGCTTAGTAACATCCTTCCCACCTCTACCCGTTCTCAACACCGGTTGTCCCAAAGACTCTCGATGAAGATCCTTCACAATCCTGTTAAACTCCGACTCAGGCAGCGAAGCATTCATGAAGTAAAGAAGCATATGTCTCTTGTTAGGCGTAATGTACTTCTTGTGACCAGCGTAAGCTCTCTGCCCTTGCAACGCGTGTCCCATGTTCCCACCGTGCGACGGTATGAAGACGTCGCTCTTCTCGCAGACGATGTAGTCTATCGCAGCCATGACCGAGGCTTTCTTGGCGAAGGGTTCTAGCTCGCCGGGTAACGCGAGATCGTGTTTGTTGTAGAGGTGAGGGAACTCTTTGGTCAACGGCTCCAAAGCCTCTTTCCCACCTAGAGGCTCTCCTCCCGCCCAGTAGATTCTCGCGTCCTTCGGTGCTTCCAAGGCTTTGAGAAGCCTCGTGACTTCTAGAGCGGTGAGAGGACAAAGGCCAGCGAGTTTTCTCTCGTTGTAAGTCATGTTTGAACGGCCGGTGAGAAGCTCCGGGTGGCGTTGTCTCTCGCTGTTGACTATCTCGTCGTACTCGGGGGTTAAACCGGGGAGACAACCGGTTCTGACCCAAACGTCTTTCTCCATACGTAGATGGAGTGAGAGGTACTGTCCTTCGCTAAGCATTCTCGAAGCTAGCTTGTTGCCGAGTTCGAGGATTCTCGGTGAGAATCTCAAAGCTTGGAAAGCTACCTTGCATCGGAGTTTCTGGAGATCAGAAGGAAGATCGTTGGAGAGCCTTGAATCGAGGCCACGGAGAAGTAACACTCTTTCTCTGTTTATCTGCAGAAACAGAGGAAAACAGAGTTAGCTTAATAAAAACAGAGCACAGAAACAGAGGAAACAGAGTTAGCTTAGTAAACAGAGTGAAGAAACAGAGTTAGCTTAATAAACAGAGCGAAGAAACAGAGTTAGCTTAATAAACAGAGCGAAGAAACAGAGTTAGCTTAATAAACAAAGCGAAGAAACAATGGAAACAGAGTTAGCTTAATAAAACAGAGCAAAGAAACAGAGGAAACAGAGTTAGCTTAATAAAACAGAGCAAAGAAACAGAGTACTTACTCGCTTGAGGTAATGAGCGCGAATCCATTGAGGAGAAGCGTGAAGGGGAGTCCTTTTCTCTTCCACAGGTCTCGTCATTACATGTGTTGAAGGTAAAGACGAAACTATATGAACATCATCCGCTAAAACGTTCTTGAAATGCTCCAAATCGAATATATCCGCAAACTCACTATAATTCAAACATTACAATTGTAATCAGCAAATGTCACATAACATTAAATATGAATATTAAAGAGCTTATGTGTTATATATACCTTTCGTCTCCCCAGATGACGTTGACTTGCAGAACAGGTACAACGAGAGAAGCACCAAGGATCCTAGCGATGATCACTGCATCAACGATCTGGTTCCTCTGCTGATTCAGCCCACCAGCGACAACAACGAGAAGATACTTCCACCTGTTCTTGAGAATCGAGTTGCTGTCTTTTCGATACTGTCTGCTGAACCCAAGACACGGCTTAAACCCTAACCCATCAGGTTGCTTCCAGAAGTCACCTTCCGTGGGCAAAGTCTCGTTCTTTGGATACACAGAAGACGAGTTGGACTGCGTGTCGTTTTCTGAAGCGAAAGCGAGATGGGAAACGGCGTGGTGTTCGTCGAAGCTACCCGTGGAGCAAGGGTGACGTGAGAAAGGGAGGGAGATCGGGTCAACGTTGAGTCCGAGTTTTAGCATGCCGAAGAGTGAGACGAGGAAGAGAGTCAAGAACCAGATTCTTGGGTTTCGGTAGGTGAACCTGTTGGTGCATCTCGATGACTTCTTGGGGGAGACGAGGAGGGATTGTAAGGAGGAGGAAGATAGAGAGTTTATGATCTGAGAAGGGACTGAGATGTAGGAGACTTTCTTCTTGGTGCTGCTGCTGTTACTGTTCTTGGGTAACGCCATGTTCGAAGAGAGAAGAGAGAGAGAGAGAGAGAGAGAGAGAGAGAGAGAGAGAGAGAGAGAGATCTTGTGGTTTGGGGTAATGGAGAAAGAGAGGTTTAAAGAAAAGTGAATAGTCAAAAGTCTCCGGCGATGAAGAAGGAAGGAGAGAAAAAAAACGTGTGAGAGAGAAAAAGAGAGAGGTGGGCGGCGCGAAGTCTGATCAATGTCTGTAACGCGTTCTTAAAGGAAGGAAGGAAGAAGAGACCACATGGAAGTTTTTATTTATTTTAATTTGTTAAACTGTATGTATGTAGTTAATTAAAGTTAAGAGAATTTGTACTTCCTACACACCACTTTTTCCCTATTTGCACTCCATACCCTATATCCCTCCAATTTTCTTCCCCCCAACATTACCATTTTCCCCCCATTCAATGATATCCCACCTTTGTTAGTATATTTAGCTAATTTACTCTAAAGTTAATCTCTTGATGTCAAACAAAAAAACAGAAGTTAATCTCTTATTTTGACTTTAAACTTCTTTCTTTAAGTGATTACAAGTGTTTACAAGATGTAACTTAATAAATGTGTAATTACAAGAATTTTAATGCATTTATCTATATATATATAACTAGTTTTTTTTGGAATATTTATATAGCTAATGTTTATTTTGGGGGGGGGGGGAGGGGGGGAGGGGGAGGGGGGTTGGTGGGTCCGTCGAATTTTTTAGGTTCACATGAATACCGAGCTATTCTGGATATAATTTCGGTTAAAACATATCAAAAATTTGGAAATTTAAAAAACGTATAAAAAATACTACTTTTATATATGTTCTACAAAAAATTAAAAGAAAAGGAATGCTAACTATATATGTCCTTTAAATATTTAGTTGATCATTTTTTTCCAATACTGTAAAAAGTTCGAAATTTTATTAATTTTCTTGATATGATTTATGATATAGCTCAGAGAAAAAGGGAACCCTAAAAACAGCTTTCATTCTGATGAATAATGAAAAGATTCTGAAAAAGACTTATTTCTTAATATTTTTTTAACAAATTTCACGAATGATAATTTCAAATAGAAACGCAAAAATGATAGATATATATCCCTTTGCGTACACCAACAACGATGACAGTGTCTTGTTGTGATACGGCCAGCTGTTTCCTTGCATCATTCGAATTTCGAAGAACAACAAACATTAATAAAGTTCACACACGACAGCCTGTGAATACACTTCTCCTAATAAGCCTATACCTAAACAATTATTATTCAAAGTATTTATTTATATTTTTCTAATCAAAAAATATTTCTTTTAGCTCCTCGAATATGCCCTAGCAAAAATGATTGCTAATAATATAAAATGATCCAAGTTTAGTGAGCATTTTATTATCTAGTATCTACAAGTGAATTAGAGAACTTAACTTAAGAATTTTTGCTCAAAAAAAAAGAACTTAACTTAAGAATGAAGATTGAAAATGTGACATGAAAATAAAAACAAAAAATATATAATAAAGCTTATGACAAAAATAAGATAAGCCAACTACTATTTCACAATCACATGTTATTAAGGTGATTTTTCTTAAAACTCATTTTGTTTTTGTTTTTGGAATTTTGTTTTGTTAATTACTTAGCAAGTTATATCCAGTTTTATCCAAGTGGATGCCAGCTGGAACCACTTGACGTATTCTCTCCACGTCGGATATAATAGAACGTCTTGTCAGTTGCCACGTGTACGTCTGCACCACTGGCATGTATCGAGACGAGTGTGGTCGAGATGGAGGAAGATTAAAGTATCAACTTTTCAGTCTAATATTCTCACTAACCAGAACATAGAGATTGATGCGAATTCTTATAATATTCGAATATAACGATACCATTTGCAGACTACTAAAAATACTGGAAGTTACATATCATATAAATGGTACGAGCACCGAGTATTTACTCGTCGAATTTGAGAAACAACAAGTGATGCTTAATTAATAATTACCACACGAGTATATTATATACTCTGAATATACAGAACGACTAGATGTGGTTGCTTAACCTCAGTTATTCTTTACACCCTTAAGGCTTAAAATGTGAAAGTATTAAGAAGAGGAAAACGACTAAACGAGTCAATAGTTGTTAAGAAAACTATTGGTTAGCAACTTGTGAACATCATTTGATGTAGAAGTTTGAGAAGTTCAGAGATACAAATAGTACTATTATATATTTCGTGTGGACTTTATTATTCTGGTTTGGCTATTGAAAACGAAAATATTGGGTATGTATTATCGTCTGGCCTGCCTAGATCTGTCTGTCCTCAGTCTCTGATTATCCATTTATTTAAGTATTTTTCACTTCCACTTGAATTAGTTAAGTATATATACACGCCAGTACGAGCCACACTTTGGGACGTTGACCAGGTTAATAATGAGCTAATGTAGATTATTTAATTATTTTCCCATTAAAGAGTATTTTCCATAACAATAATGAAACAGTTAATAATGAGCTAATCAGACTGGTTTAGTGGATGGAGTCATGGAGAGCTATGAAATAATTAATTTTAGTATTTGGTTACTTTTATGTAGTATATAACATTTGTATTTTCTTGTAAAAATATAAACATTTGCATATCAATATATAATATATATACAAGCAAAATAGTTAAAACTTTACAAAAACAAAAATATATTACTTTCGTAGAATATAAAATACGTATAGTTAATAAAGAAACAATGTGTAATTTAGACGGCCTAAGGGTTTTCAGGATGATATAAATATGTATTTAAAAATTGTAAAATTATTCATTCATATAATAATATTCAAACTATAAATGAATATTTGTCTCAACATGTTTTGTTCTTATTAAGTTATTTGTTTTATTATAGTTTGATTCGCGTTTGTTCATTACAGCTATACTTAATATTTCCAAAATGAAGCTAATTTGCTTACCTGCTAGTTTAATATTGGTTGCTAAATTCAGATGCTCAAATAGTTGATTTTGCCTATACCTCTACGTAAACAATATATTTCCTGATTGTTTGATCTGCGACGACATAACTGAAGGACGTTTAGATAATTAAAAAAAAAACTAATTTATCTATCTGTTAATTTACATTAGTCGAGTTTTAAGATATAGGAGTACAAACGTCTCGTGTATCTATACTATTAAAAGGGAAACATTCTTAAAAAATCTACTTATACAAGATTGTTACACCTCTCTACTACTATTTATTAATTTGTTGGTCCTATAATAAATTAATTTAACAATACAATCAATCAAATATACTACATTTTCTCCAAAGGAATATAATCAACCAAATTTACGTAAATAAATTTAGCATATCATTTCAAATTAATATGAAATCTTTGTTAACCCACATTAATTATATCTAACGATTCAAATGTTTTATTTTCAATGTTATATCTTTCCACCTGTGCTTTTAAAATAAAACACAATATATTTTTAACAATTCAATCACATAATACCCTAATACTTGGATGCATGCAAAACAAACGTATCTTCTGTTTCATTTTTAGTTATTTAACTTTATAATTTATCTATAAGATATAATATGTTTCTGCAGAAAATCTAGATTAGAAAGACATGTCTTACATAGAGTTTTCTGGAAAAATAATTGTTTGTTCAGTTGATCCAAATGTGAGTATAACTGATTTTTATAGGTTGTTCCACTAAAAAGGACAAAATATTTTATTTGATACAAGATAGACGAAATATATTGATTAACCAATTTAATTTTCATCAATATAAATTACATTCTTTTAAACCAAAATAATTTATTTTCAATAAAATAAAAAGGGGAAAATATAATATATAATATATTAAAACTATATATACAATTATACATATATGTACATTATTAATATAAACTAGATAATAATATACCAACACAAAAATATAGTTTATCTATAGTAAAACAAAATAGACAAAATTATAATAGATTATTTTTATTGATAATATAAATAAGTAAATAACACTTATTATAAAAAAAACTTCCAAATCTAATATAAAAAAATAGACAACTTTATAATATATTATCAATAAAAATATTGAATTATAACAGTAAAGTTTAGTTTTTTTTTCCACAACCATTTTCTTCATTTTTTTAAAGTTATATTGTAAAACATTATCAATTTTTTTTTTAAAAAGCACAAAACAAATTTATGTAATTTTTAAAAGTATTTCAAAGTTCAATATATTTTTAAAATGTCATCCGATTTATAAGGGTTTTTATGGGGTAATCCGGTTGGATCTCGAGTTAATGACATGTTTTTATGTTTTTACCGGGTTTTATATGGTTATTAAATATTGAATTTTAACTATATTTGAACTGAATTATCTATGTGTCCGAGGATTTACCAGTTCAACCACGGATTCGAGTTGGTTACAAAAACATGACTAAAAACTATTAAAACCTCTACAAATCTATACCATTAAATTAGACCATAATATGTTGTGTAAATTATATGTTCCTACTCAACATATATAACTCTTATAAAATGCACACAAAATATAAAGATGATGTTGTAATATAGAATATACATACAAAATTTTAAAGAAACAAATTGATCAATTATATAATCGTAAACAAAAAACATTCACTTCTTAGATATAATACAACTTTTAACTTAATAACGCATATCAAAATCAATTAAACATTTTTACTAACCGAAAAAAACCCGCGCTTCAAAAGCACGGGTCAAAATCTAGTAAATAATTAAATTTAATAATAGAACCCTTAATTATAGCCTTACAGGATCAACAATTTTGTTTTGGTTTAGTATTAACTACGTTGTGATCAGAGAGAGGTAGACGACTATAAGTCCATGTTTCTTCATCCATATCCGAATGAACTTATTCGAAGTTGATGAAAAAAATTGTGTTCAAGGAATATTACGTTCTTTAATATTCGTTGGAATTCTTGGGAACCTTATAATTGTTGGAGTTTTAGAATGTCATCACGTTGCACAACGGTACAACACCCCCTTTTCCTCAACTTACAACAAAATGCGAATCTTACCGTAAGATTATAAAGCACACTAAATGATTATATTAGTTGTTTAATCACGATTTCCTGTGCTACTGTGTTATCAGATCTGCCCTCATGTTCCCATTCTACCGTTATCGTATTCAGGTTTAAATTGGTAATCTGCAACATTATGGTATTGTATTTGTATTATTTACGTGCAACAAAATATACGAAAACCTAAATTTAAGCAAAAAAAAACGAAAATAACATGCGATAAAATATGCAATTTAGTTGAATAATTAATGCCCATTAGCTCCATACAATCTGCTTAGCTAGTCAATTTTATATGTACGCGGACATGTTATACATACGCGTGCACACATACGTATACCTATGCACCAAAAAATGATACCAATCCAAATTGTCGGTTTTATCATGAAAAATATTGATCGACGCAATCAATCAACTTTTTTTTTGAATAGTTGTGAATTCTTATGATCATAGATGCATTGCATTAAGCAGCCTAAATAAAAGAGGACTTAGTAATAATTGCAATAGCCGAATCGTATATATGGGAATTAAACTTCATTTTACAAGAATTTAGTAAGATTTTTGTATTCCCACAAACAAAAATTCATCTAACTAGGACTCCTATGATCACTAGCGAAGCTAGTACAATGTCGCTGTCTCAACAACATAATAGTATACCGGATACAGAAAATTCCAGAGGTTTTCATCAATTAACTATAGAGAACTGATGACTCGAGACCATAATTATTTAGCAATAAGGACGAAGCTATCTTAATCATACCAATTCTTTCATTTCTATACTCAACAGTCATTTGTAACCATTTTAGTTAGCTTAACAACTCCTATAATCCGCAATTAATACTATAATTCTTGTTCTTGGGTTGGTGACAGTATTAGGTGTAATTTTGTAAATGATTTAAATTTCACAAGCGGCCATTTAGTCATCTAATCGGCATGCATATATAGATTTATTTTTTTGATCAAAATAAAATAAAAATAAATCTATATATGCATGCCGATTAGATTTATTTATATAAATACGTATTTTAGGATAATCAACTACAATAGGGATAAAGTTGTTGATGAAGATGCATGGTAAATCAAGTTTTAGGGTAGAAAAAATAAATCTAAGATTATACAACAGGGATAAAGTTATTGATGAGGATGCGTACATCAACTTATAGTTAGGAATTATTTGTTTGCAAATAATTAATTGGTTTAGTCTCAAACTTTGAATTAAGTGTAGTTAGGATTATTATTATTTTCTCTTGGCCTGATGCGCTGAGGCATTTACGATGGGACATATCGATGACAACCAGGAGTTGAACCACCATTAAGACTTTTTTTGTTCATAAGTTGAACCACCATTAAGACATCATTTCCATGGTTAAACCTCTATTAAGACTTCTGATTTTAATTTATTCTGTCCGAACTATAGACTTTCTTATTATAAGATCCGTCTTCTATTTCAAAGTAATTTGGCCAAGAAAATCATAAAGAAAGGGTGGTGGTTTCATAATGTCCATGTTTGACGACATATTCAATTTTCTAAATTATATTTACTGCCATGGTATAACTGATATACCAATATCATATAAGTGTAGCTCGAAAGATATCGAGGGTTTCACGTAGCAATCTTTTGAATGATCAGTAATGACCTCAAAGACATTTTCTATTAGACCTCTAGGCTAGAACAGCTTCTTCATTTTTCTCAAAAAAAAACAGCTTCATATAGTAGTAAATTAACTCAATTAGATATTAATTGCGCCACTGTTTGATAAAGACTTTGATGTTGATTATTTTATTGAATAATAGAAATTAAATCCATACACACCTTGAGTTTTTCTATGTCTTTGTATTGGTAAATGACTAAGCAAAATATTCATAAAAAATTATTAGATTATTTATTTGTTTTTATTTGAACTGAAAAATCCAGATACTCGTATGGATTATATGTTATATGCACACATATATATATATATATATTGAAAATATATATCTATATAAATTATACAATTATCATATTTTATGTAAGTTTTACAATATTTTATTTATTAAATTTATTTTTAGCTATTACAATTTTAATAGTAAATACTTTTTTTATTTTTAAAATAAATTACTAATCTTTTGTATTTTTATTTTTATTTCTTTTAATTTTTATTTTATTGGTACAAATTAAACAGGATATCTAATATAAAATATCCGAATAAATTCAAATCGAATCAAATAATTGATTGTTTAGACGAAACATGTCAAATCATGAATAGTACATAAATCTGGATATTTGATCCATGCCCATCGTTAATACGTAGACTAAAAATATGTAAAACTTGTTCGTGTGAAATATACATGATGGAGTAACCATGATTTCCCCTTACATTACAATAAAAACACAATGATGATGCAAATAATTTCAAATATTGGTATGTAATTGCTTTGTATTCTTCTTAATTCAATTGCGAATAATAATAGCACTATTGGGTTCAAATATTGCAATCATAGCTGAGAATGGAGGACTTGAGATGTTTCTTTGCGTATGAAAAACTTATACTTACGTGTTTACTTTGTCCAGTGGATTTGTGGGAATGTGCGACGTGGTACATTTAAATTCGCAGAGTTTTTGGAGATAACAAAAACACATGCTTAATTTGGAGTTTCTTGGATGTGACGACTGAAAACAACTAAATTAAAAGTAGATGTAAATGTAAAAGCTACAAAAAGGTGCAAAGGTACTTAGAACTTGAAAAACAAGTAAACACGATCGCTGGGGTAACTAGAAAATGATTACTGCAACGAAATAAACAAATATGATAAGGCTTTCCACTAAACCCAAAATCCAAAGTTTCAATTTGATCGGAAAAAATAATGATATCATTATGACGAGACGTTGATGGTCCAAGTTTCGGTAGACTCTTAATAAAGATGTGCAAACACGATGGGACCATTCTCATGTGAGAAAAACTGAGCATTCTCTTCTCTTATCACCATCGTAGAATCGCTCTCACTTGCTTTGTATATTATAGATAACATTGATGAGAAGATCATGAATTTAGAAAAACACTTAAGTAGTAGTGTCATTTTATTAGTTTATTCTATCATTCTATTAATTTATTCAGGATATAATGTGGACATTATGGTAAGTTGTTCAGTGATCAGATCTATGCGTTACACATTAACACATAATGGTTAAAAATGTTTTATTTTAATGGGAATAATATCGATATAAATTCTGACAAAAAAGAAAAAAAGTATAGATCCATCCTAATGAGATAATTAAGATCAATTCAGTTTAACACACGATTACCTCATGAAGATTAAACAGAAACAAAAACTACAAAATAGTTTAACAGTAGTTACAAAAGAAAACTTTAGGAGTTAAACTCAAATTAAGCAGGACAGCATCAAAGTATTGTGTAAACTACCTATACCAAGAATGATTATATACTACACACTTAAATGTCTATGTGGATAAGAAGATTAGAATCACGTTTTGTATGATACTTGATATAGGGATTGAGTAACAACTGAATAATTGGTGGCCAATACGATCCCCACAAGGTGCCTTGTTAAGTAGGCAAAGGTAATAAGTGTTATAAACCAATTTTATATAGAATGGACCAAACAGATATAAGCTTTGGTCTTTTGGTCTCATTCAGAATAAGCCAATCATATGGAAACCAAAGACATTAACAGACGCCGATTGGCCAAACTTAGTGGCGGCCACTCACATCATCATCATCATCATCGACTGTTGTACTAATTTGTTCTCCCAGTTCTACCCTTGTTCTTGGAAAAGACGATTAAGCCCTTTGACTTGAAGATTTAAAAAGGTCAACGCAGAGATGTGAATTCATTAACAATTTAACAGCATGAAGGAGGAAAAGGTAAAAGAAAAAAAGACAAAGGGTGTCCCAAAATTTGATGGCTCACATGAGAGTCTCGCATATGGGTTCATGGCCCATTTAAAGCCGACGACAATGTCTTATCCATCATAATGATACTAGACTAGGAATCTGGCTCTGTCGATATATTAAGTTATGTTATCATCCTAATTCCTAGGGGCATTAATATGGGTCCCTTTCTGTTGCTAAGTTTTAGGTTTGGCTTTGTTATTATTAACGACCAACAAGAATTAAATCATGTTTACCCTTTTAGCTATTTTATATTTCTAAAGGCAATTTTGGATTAGTGATTTGACGCTGGAAATCGTCACCAAACCATATATTACAAAACAACTTCAGTATAAATATACGTGTTGTATAAGAGATCATTACAGTATATAGAAAGAAACAAATGTCTATGGTTTCTTAGTAACTATTTAAAAAAAAATAGAAGTCCAAAAAACGGAAGAAGATAAGAAGAAAAGTAAGAAAGAAAGAAGGGAACAAGAAGCATGGAGGCTTAGCAGAGAGGGAACAAACACTAGAATTATGGCATGTGACCTTTGTCTTCTCTTTACTTCCCATGTGCTTTCTTTATTGCATTGTATCAGTACCCCCTTTTATCTTGCTACAGAGAGTTTGCAATAATTGCAAACTGATAATCCTGATCTAGATCAGCTGGTTCAAAGCTAATGACCGTTATGAAGAGTCAAAGTATTCATATGTTATTTTTTCCAAGCAATATCTTATTCTGATTCACATATATATTTTATCTGAAATCTAACTATCAGTGCTCTGACATATACTAGTCGTTCTTTAAACTATATTAATATACTAGTCGTTCTTCAAACTATATTAATGACTTCTCTTTATTGCTTCGTATCGTGACTTTAGAATAAGAAAAGCACATCAATGTGAAAATTGTACGTGATGAAATCATGGGATTGACTTGGAAGTGAACATGTATCCTCGTAATGAGCTTCATATGCTTGCGTCAAGGCCAATTTTATTCATTGAGTTGGTGAATATAGATCACGACCTAGAATAGAGTAAGTTTCGTTTGAATCGATACATATTAGGAAACTTTTGAAATCTTATTTCATTCCGAATCTTGAAAACATTTTATTTCAGGCAGGAGAAAACTCTTCACCTTCTATACAAAATTAAAAAGGAAAATTAACATTAACGTAGTAAGCAAACGGCCATATCAGCCTTATTGGTTATTCCATTACACTTGCTTAGCTTTAAAACTCCGACACCTTAACCCTTTTCGCTTGTGATCTTTTCACCATGTCTTCGTCTCTTTTCTTCAAGAACTCCTTGAACCACATCGCCGACATTTTTGGATAACGCTCAAGCCCATTTTCATAGTCCACGTAGAACAATCCATACCGTATTTCATATCCGCAATTCCACTCACAATTATCCAGCAATGACCATGCAAAATATCCACCTACTTGGACTCCGTCCTCACTACAAAAGTATTTCATTATTTTTTTCAATTAAGATCCACATATAAATCTTGCTAGGATTACTAACTTTACTTTGAGTAAGGAAAATAAATTTTGAAAATAACTGAGCTTACTATATGGCCTTGTGAAGGTTGCTAATATGTTTCTTGTGATAATCAGTCCTCTTCATATCCATCAACTCACAGATTTTTGGCTTCTTCTTTTCGTATGCATCACAATGTCCTGCTCAAATAAATTTGTAGTTGTTTTAAATATTAAGAACTGTGAAATATATTGGGGATCAAGTTGAAGCCTATGGATCGAGTTTTATATTTTACCATTTTCAGTGATTATAAATTTAGGGTTTCCATATTTATTCTTGGCATAGTTCAGAACTTTTCGTAATCCTTGTGGATACATCAAGTTCCACTCAACCCCACCCTGAGAAGGCAAAATTAAATAAGTATGTAAAAGAGTACAAGCTATATAAATTTGAAGTTATTTGAGAACTAACCTGTGCACCTATGGCCTTTCCCGCTTTATTTTGTTCTGTTTTAAAATACAAAAAAAAAATTGTTTGTGAGTCATACTCATAATAAACGAACCAAACCCTAAGAAGAAAATTCTCAAGAATTTTTAAATTAAACATAGAAATAATAGTATCGTATATAACTTCACTAATCTTTAATTGACTACATACTTTTCCATTCAACATGTTGATCTGCTCTCCAAAACGGTTTGTCGGGATCTACTTCAGCAACGTTTTTAGCGTAAACAGAGCTATAATAGTTAATACCAATAAAGTCAAAAGATCCTTTTAACTTTCTTGATTGGCTTTCGGTAAAAGACGGTAATCTCTTTCCTACAATTTTCTTCATCACTTCAGGATAATCTCCGTACACCGTTGGATTCATGTGCCTAGACAATTAACAAGAGAAAAAGTATTAGTAATCCACGTAATTCATTAAAAACTTTGATTATAATAATGAGAAAAAGAATTAATACTCGACCGTACCATCCAAACATAAACTCCATAGCTCGCTCGGCTGCTTCATTATCTTCAACACAAGCTAAATCATATGGCTCGTACCACAAAGGACAATGCGCCATACCGATGTTTCCATCTTTACACTGAACACGAAAACGCATTAATGAATTATAATGCTATGTTAACATACAAATAAAGTACTAACTTATCGACACTACATATCATATGTTCACCATATAACGTATTGATTTTTTTTGTCAACAAAACATATTGTTTGGTCCATATCTCCATATAACATACTGATCGTGTGAGTTAATTGTTTGGTCCATCATTTTCGACAGTCAGGAAAAAAAAAAGAGAAAACAAGATTAGTGGTTCATACATTACGGCAACTCCTGAAGGCTTCAACGGCTTCGGCATGAGCCAGAAGAAGATTGTGACTAACGATATAAGCCTCGTGACCGGATTTTCCAGCTATGGCTGCATCGTTCATGTATTTTGAGGCACGTCCTGGAGCTTTTCTTCCTGCATCATAGCCACCTACGCTATAGACCCATGGTTCATTTATTGTTAACCATAGCTTCACTCGGTCTCCAAATTCTTGAAAGCATATGGTAGCAAAATCTCGGAAATCCACTCTGCATAATATAAGCATCCACATACATATCAAATTACATAAAATAACTTTAGCTTAAAGCAATGTTATCGAGATATTTGGAGTTTAGCTCACACAATATTTTCGCTTAGAAATCCGCCATATTCTTCTTCTAGAGCTTGAGGTGTATCCCAATGAAACAAAGTTGCTAGAGGTGTAATTCCTGTTGATGTTTTAAGATGTCATTAAGAACTGGATTAACTGATTTTATGATTTGACTGATTGTATTATAGTGAACCACAATATATCTACCATTGGCTAGTAGTTCGTCAATGAGCTCATTGTAGAATCTAATTCCTTCCTTGTTCACTCCCTTGCTTAGTTTGCCATCTTGTGATTTAGAACATAAAAATAATTTTAGAGATATACATATTCCATGTTTTGCATTAATTATCGGAATTAAATAAAGAGATCAGTAGAAATGTGTTTGTAGCTTACAAGGTAATATCCGGACCCAGGAGATGGAGAATCTGAAAGCATCCATATTTATATCCTTCATTCTTTGAATATCCTCCTGACGCACATATTATTTATTAATTTTAATTAGATGATACTAAGATCTAAACACATCAAAGTAATGATACCCACCTTGTAACGATGATAGAAATCAACGGTCTCGTCCGCGTTAGAGCGGCAATTTCTTTCTGAAAAATAATTCAAATATTATTAGATGAAATATATTTTTTGTGTTACAGATTGTTTAAGATTGACGCAACAATCATCAGTTAAAGGGATGTCGATGATACCTGGATACTTGCGAGCAAAAGCATCCCACATACTTTCTCCTCGGGAACCTTCTTTCACTGCTCCTTCATACTTATATCAAAATAAAAATAAAAACACGGAGATTGAGTCGATTGTTGTGGTCCTGTGGACAGTAGGCGCACCCATTCAACTGTTTCTAAATATTGCATTCGTTTAACGTATAATTGTGTACTACTTACTTGGTAAGCAGATGAAGCAGTTCCAAACAAGAAATCTTGGGGGAAATCAGCTCGTACGAATGATTTCTTTTGGTCACAACTCTTCCTTCCTCTGTTAACAAGTTGTATAAAAACACATTGTTAAAAATTTATTAAAACTGCATGCATGCTCATACGTTACAAAAACAAACACACACACATATATATATAAACAACATTATGATACTACCGATCCTCTCTCGCAAAATTCACTTACTGTTTCATTGCTTACAGCAGTAGAACTCTCTCAAGAGATAATGAGTTTCACTTAATGCCTTTTGATGTGGAGAAGCTAGCTCTTTAAACTGCACACAGACATGTATATGTTATATATAATATGTTGTGACAGCTAATTTACTAAATGTTGGCTTGGTATCTAATGTCCTGTTCAGCTTATGAACATGGATCTAAGAAATGTTGAAGCAAGATATATATACCAAATTCGAAGATTTCTGTCAGTGGGAGAAAATGATGTGATCCGGGCAGCTATTTATAGACCTCGGAGGTAAAGTAATTTTTTTTTGGAAAATGTTTATTATGCAATGTGTTTTGTCTCCAGCGTCAGCGTTTACTATTATTATGTACCGGTTTGTTGACGTTGTTTAAGAATGTTCGTATATACTACCCCCATTCTGTTTTCTAAAAAGATAAATATTTTTTTTAAAGAATTTATTACATAAAGATATATGTTTTATGATTTTATTTAATTGTATTAATCCACCCTAATAAAATGTCAATTAAAATTAATAAGACTTATTTAAATACTATTAATATAAAATTATAGTCTCTGCAATATCTTAATTTTTCTAATATGCATGTCTACTTCATTATGTAAACCCCTGTTAATGAATTATAGTCCTTTCCTTTTTGGGTAGGAGACTTCATTATCTACTTCAAATAATTGTATTAGGGTAATATTATTATCTGAACCAAACTAAAAACTAAAATAATCGAACCAAGACAGAACCATATACCAAATTTCATAAATAACAGAATGATTCGTATATTTCAAAAATCTATAAACCAAAAACCAATCTAGCTAGTCTCCCGTATTCGAGCTGTTTGCAATTGAAACTTTATTATAAGACAAAATCAGTACAATCGTGATTTCATAAATCAATAAATTAAAAAAAATACGAGACTTTTGGTTTTGATGGTAAAAGATTCACGACTGTGAGTTTCACCATTTAGATTTGAATTCTGACTACTGTGGTATTTACATACGGTTCTGCAGTCTCCCGAGACCGAATACAACCTATATTTTTAGTGTGACTCTGGTCACCGTGTGGTTCGTGATTGTTTCGATCTCTAGTCTCATTCATCTCGGTGAAAGTTAAAGCACTCTAATTATCAAAAAAAAAAATTATTTGTTTTAAATTGAATCAATATAAATATAACAAAATTTGATAAAATAATAATTTATAGAATTCTATATAATTATATAAACCTAAATCAATAATTAATATATATATATATATAAAGTTTACATAAATATCAATAATCCTATAGTCTCCAATTGTCGTTGACGCTGGCGTGATTAATGGAACAAACACATATATTAGTCGGGAACTTGTAAAGCTTTGGTCCGTCTTGCTCTCTAGACTTTTTTTCATGGGGTAGATTATAAACCAGTTAATGCCTGTTAATAACTTAGATTACAAAGTTTAGATAACAAAAGCAACTCTAGGTGAAAATCAAACTAGATTAAAGTCTTGATAGAATGGCGTCGTAGATTATTTAACGCCGTCTTACTTGATTTAATAAAATTAATTTTTTTCTTTTATTTTATGTTATTTTATCTTATCTTCATATCTGCTAGAAAGGCTAGATCAACTGCATGACCACCAGCTGTGAAGATGAATGTTTATTTATTCTTAGCAAAAAACAAAATAAAAATGAAATGCTTATTTACGAATTAATAAAAACATGTATATCCAAGTATCGCGCTTTTCGAGTTTGAATGTGAATATTCTCGGAGCCTATTTTAATTTTTTTTTTTTTTTTTGCGCCTGTTTAACTTGAATATAGGGGGAACATGTTACATGCATAGATGTCTATCAGTCAAAATACAACTGCACAGATATCGGATAACGTTTCCAAAAAATATATCTTTAAAAGGAATCGGATGTATCGAACGTTTTTTGTACGTTGCCAATTTCCACCCATCGATTTGGACTGCCTACCAGTAGAAGCATGAAACGTGGAACGTGAATGTTGAATATATAAATATACATTTTTTTATTTCTTTATTACTTAGCTTGACTCAAAGAAAAGTACTAGTGTAGTACTCTTGATTTGGTTTGTCCCCGTAGAGTAGTCTTAAATTATTCGTGGAAACTTTGCTTTCATCGCCCTCCCTCTCTCTCATACAGAAGTAAAATTTCATTCGACTCCATAAAGAACTCAACATTAGTAAAACCCACTTGCCTATAATAATTGACTATGTTTTGATTTGAAGTTTCACTAGCAGCAATAAGACTTACTGTCTGTAACTGAGTTTGATAAGAACTAAAAGTGCCAAAAAAAGGATGGCAAAGAATTAGGAATCAGACTTTTCATCACATCATGCTGCTTAATTAACTATCTTAGTTCTCTAAGATAGTATTATATAATTAAGTTGGGCCTTTGACTACAAATATTCAGGCCTCATCTCAATATGGGCTGTAACTCTTTTTAATACAGACTTCAAATTTGGGTTTTTATATTGATGTGCTTACGAATCCTACGTATAAATAATTTTACTCCTAAATTCCAACTATGGTTATAATTTATACGATAAAATTTAAAAAACTTTTCAATAAATAAAGTTTATATAACAAGTAATATTACTGAAAAATGAGCTATTTTTCTCCATCTCCCTGCAGATCAAAAAATGGGAAAGGTGTCATTTCCAATCTTAGAGATAATATAGCCCATGATTGTAGTTACTACCAATGTGTGAGTTTTAAGAATAACTTAATGGTTTAAGTCCATATTGACAGCGCTAATAAGAGACTCTCAATTGGAGACATTTCAACCAAAATATAACGTAACAGATTTATTTGGATAAAAATTATATTTCCCACTAAAACTATCATATAGCACTAGATGTCCACCAAACTATGATCTCATTCTAAAATTTTCCAAACTAAAAGGTACAGACTTATTTCTTCCCGAATAGATAATTCAGAACTTATTTAACCATAAACCATGGTTTGAACCAGTTTATTATTAACCAAATAATTTAACCAAATTTATTTGAGTTTCAAAACACTGGATTGTTCCTATAAGTTATAAATTTATTGGGTTTCAAAGTGCGGGATTGTTCCTATAAGTTACAAAATTAATATAAGTTACAAATTTATTGGGTTTGATTTTTTTTTTTTGGTTTAGCTGGATGAAATTATTTGGTTAATAATAAACCAGTGGAAACCATGGTTTATGGGTAATTAAGTTTCGAACAATTAATTCAGGGAGAAATAGATCTATACTTTTTAGTTCGGGGAGATTTTGTAAGAGATCATAGTTCGGTGGACATCTGATACATATGATATATAATATATCTCGTAGGAGAAATAGGACGTTTGATTTATTTTGAAAATGCTAAAATAAGTAAAATTCTCTTATAGATCAAACAAGTTTACAATAACACTGAACAAGCATAAGGAATGTTTACAAATCATAAAATATTCTTCATCTTCAACAATTTGCAACAGCTTTATAGGTTTTACTTTTTAAGAACAATCTGTTTCAGTTATTGGATCCCTTGAAGAACAGAGAAGTGCCAACAGTTGCAGTGACAACAAACAAGCTCCCCAAAACCGCAGGTAGCGCACCACTATCTTGAACAGAATGCAATAACTGTTTTCCATAGCTCTCCTTTTTCTCTTCCTTCTTAGACTCCGCAGAAGAAGAAGACGACTCATCTTCTTGATCAAACTTCAAGAATTCTTTCAACCACAAAGCAGACATTTTCGGGTATCTTCTAAGTCCATCTTTGTAATCAATGTAATACAAACCGTATCTCACACCATATCCACTGTTCCACTCAAAGTTATCCAGCAATGACCATACGTAATAGCCTTCCACTCTAACTCCATCTTCACTGTTAATATTAATGAAAACAAACACATAAGTGACTAAACACCCTTAACCTATAGTGCCGTTTCAAATAATTTATAGTCATTGTTCAAAAACTTATAAGGGTATAAATATAAAGTTTTAAAATTTTGATAGTTGAGACTATACATATTTTGTTTTTCTTTAATAATTATATGTTTTAACTTTAGAATTATAAATAAATTTTTAAGGTTTTATACTTATTTAAAATTATAAGAATTTCTTTTTTAGTATTGGATCTTTATTCGACCGTTCTACTTACACGTACACATGCTAAAAACGGTCATGTCTATGCTCTAAACATATGTGTTACTTACTGAATAGCTTGATGAATGGCGTGGATGTGTCCTTCTATGTACTCCAATCTCTCTGTATCGATTGAAGGATTGTACATAAACAGACTCTGACTCTGATCAGCTACTTCACCATACCCTGAGAGTATCATAGACAATGTTACATTAAAGATCTATACAGAAACAGCGAAGACATGCAAAATACTCATCCAAAAGATGTTAATACCATTCTCCGTTATGAGAATCCGAGGATTGTCATAGTTTTTCTTCATATACTTCAAAACGTTTCTGAGTCCTGTTGGATATGTGAAACTCCACTCTGATCCTCCTTGTTTCGCTATTTGTTTACCATCAATGTTTGTTTCTGCACCATGTGTTAGTAAGGAGACATAAGTTAGTCACAAAGCTTCCATCATCATCATCATTTATTATCATCAAGAGACATACTCATCCAATCTACGCCTTGATCAGTTCTCCAAGTGGGTTGCGTAGGATCCACGTGTTTGATACTCTTCACGAAAAGCGAGCTGTAATAGTTTATACCAACGTAATCACAAGAGCCTATCAGCTTCTTGGATTGTTCTGGTGTGAAACTTGGTAACCTATCTCCTACAGATTTCTTCATCGTGTCTGGATAGTCTCCATACGCTGTTGGATGATGATGCCTGTATGAAACACCACGACAAAGAAGAAAACAAATCAAGAACGGTCTCACACCAAAAAGACTTAACTCATTTATCATTTTGAATCACTTACCAACCAATCATGAAGTCCATAGCTCGGTTACATCCTTCTACATCATCTGGATCACTTGGATCATAAGGCTCATACCAAAGTGGATTATGCGCAATGCCTATTTGTCCATTTTTGATCTGCATAGTATTTAAATCAGATCACTACAACAACAAACAACAGTGGATTCCTTGTGTTCTATTTATAGAAAGTCTACTTACATGGTCACATTTTCTAAACACTTGCACTGCTTCTGCGTGTGCTAGAAGCATGTTATGGCTCACAATGTAAGCCTCGTATCCCGACATACCAGCAACACTAGCTCCATTAACATACTTGGAGCATCGTCCTGGAGCTTTTCTCCCTGTGTCGTAACCCGCAACACTGTACACCCATGGTTCATTCAGTGTGCACCATAGACTCACTCGATCCCCAAACCTCTCGAAGCAGAGACTCGCATAGTCTCTAAAGTCATCTCTGTGGTTGCAGATAACCCAGCATTAATCTCTAGAACAGATACATTCACCATATATTAAAAATTTCAAATAAAGTCGATTTTGCTTACATAATCTGCTCGCTTAGAAAACCACCATATTCATCTTCAAGATCCTGAGGAGTGTCCCAATGAAAGATGGTAACAAGAGGAGTGATTTCATTGGCTAGGAGTTCATCTATAACATCATTGTAAAACTTAATCCCTTCTTCACTAACTCCTCTCTCTCTCTTGCCATCTGTTTTGATTTTCACAAAGTCAACCATGGATATTTATTGATATAAATGTCCACAATAATTAAGTTTCAGAAATATTAATATACTTACAAGGTATCACTCTTGGCCAAGCAATGGAGAGCCTAAAAGAATCCATGTTTATATCTTTCATTCTCTTTATATCTTCCTGTACAAGAAATTAATCATAGATCTTCAATATTGTAACTAACTACCTTGAGGAGCAAGAAACCGAAAAGGTTAAAGATAGAAAGTACCTTGTAACGATGGAAGAAATCGACGGCAACGTTTCCATGACTATGGTCACTGATTCTGTGAGGAAATCTGTTGGAGAAATGATCCCACATGCTTTGACCTCTCTCACCTTCAGTGACTGCTCCTTCATACTATATAATTAAAACAGAAAACTGAAGTAAATATCATTTGATCTTGTAATATTTTTTTTTCTTTTCAGTTTCTTGATTTTTTGTTACCTGGTAAGAAGAAGAAGCAGTTCCAAAGAGAAAGCCTTTTGGAAAGCTAGCTCTACCTTTTGACATCGATGTAGGATATGTTCTTTGAAGACTGCATATAAATTTCAAGATTCATTAAATATGAATCTTGGAATGATTGAGATAATAGAAAGAAAGAAACAGAGCACTTACTGTGTCATCTTTGGTGGGTTTCGTCTTGTATGAAACTTTAGATTTATTTTCTCTAAAATTTGTTCTTGGAGAAGAAAGATACAATAATGATGATAAGAGGTAGATCTTGAAATAATCTTCTCTGGCTTATAGATCTTGAGAAGCGCCTTCAAAGTGATATGATATATAAATGCGTGATTGAGATATATAGAATTGAGAAGTCAAAGTGGGGTTATAAGTATTTTTTTATGCAGCATTATTGTTAAAAAAGAAACGAATTGATTGAGAGTCCTATTGCAGACCGTTCCTCGTTTGCCTAATACAAAAATATCAATAAGGTCAGTCAACTTCAATTTTTCAGAATACTTGCAAAATTTTAATATATTTCTTCACGATTTTTTTTTTAAAAACTTGTCTTTTGGCGATATAGTTGATTAAGGACCGCATTATTTTATAATATGGTCTACTCCCGTTGTAATAATTCGTCCACACCCCCCATTTTTAAATTGAAAATGCAGTTCTTCAATGTTATAGATGCCGCGTAAAACCCACCAGTTTTCAGTTTAGGTTCTGATTAGCATGGTTTAGGTTAGCGATGTTCAGTCCGCAGTAACAAATTTAACAGCACATGTTAGTGTTACGATAAAAAGGCAGAAGATAAGTTCAATTGGACCCACGCAACTACACCTAATCCTTGATAGAATGGATTCTTAACTTAAATTTCCACTTAAGTTACGAAAAAAAGCAAATGCTTTAAAACCATGCATAATTTAAATTGTTTCTTTCTTCTTTTTTTTTGGTAAACAATTGTTTCTTTCTTTATTTCACTTACCTACCTTTTCCTGTTTTCTATTGTAACAGCATTCAATCTCTTACCAACCTTTTCGTTTTTGCTTGCGCCTAATGATATTCTTATCATTGAAAACAGTGAAGAAGATATCATAGAGTCCTCCTCGTTCTACACGTCTATTGCTTACAACATATTTCAGCTTATGTCCACTCCATAATCCATATACTGAATGATCATGTATGTTCTACTAGTTGATGCTCTCACTCAGTTTTTATATTATATAGTAAGCTCAAAATGCTCTCTCATTTAGAGAACAAACACGGAGAGGAAATCGTTGGGACAAGGGCCGAGAGGAGCATCGTCGTTGACTTTGAATCGTTCACGAGAGACTGAGAAAAGAGGGCATATTGGTAATTTCGAAGAGGTTCGTGAACAGTCAACGGTGTATGTAAGTATGTTATTGGTCTTGGACTTTGTCTTGGATCTGTATTAGCGAGATCCACTTGTAACTTGACAATTTTGAAGCAGTCTTGATGGTGACGTGGTTCTAAACCGGTCAAACTCGTCGGCGATTTTTAAGAAAAAGACAATTACAAAACAGGTCAATAATTGTGGGACGTGATCAGTTTCATCTCTCGTGTATTGTTGTTGTAAAAAGACAATTACAAAACAGGTCAATAATTGTGGGACGTGATCAGTTTCATGATTTCATCCCTCGTGTATTGTTGTTGTATTCATAATGGCTGATCAAATGGTACATAGAAGTGGGTGACTCCAACTCTAAATAAATTTATCTCCAGGTCGTCGACAACCGAAGACTAAAAAATCAAATATATAACTCGGTTAGATCAATGTACCAGTGACGAATCTAATATATAAATTGTAAAAATTGTATCTCCTACTCAAGCCAGTAAATTTTCTTAGATTGGATTATACACTAGAAATCTTTTCTTGATTCTTCAAGTAACATTTGTACAAAAGAGTCTACATCAAAGGACCTATTAGTTCTGCGAGTTTCTTTATCAAAAATGTGATTGGCAATCTTGAAATTATATAATAGATTCATATATGCAACAAAATTATGATCCTCTATAGTAGTGTTTTTGAATATTTAAGAAAATCTAGGAAATTACTGGTCATATAGAGAACTGGTTGCACGATTGGGCCATGCCTAAAATATGTTCAAGACATAAAAATGGGAGGCCCTGGAAGGAATTAAAAAACCCACATTTGATTGAAGCTCATACTTGAAATAACATTTAATAAAGCCCATTATTATTATTTTTAAGTCCTAAACCAATAATTAATTTTTTTACTATTATTATTTTATGGGTGAATCCGTGTAGATGACTCGTGCGCTATTTCCATTTTATAAAAATTTAGGTTCCATTTATTTTATTTGACTTTATTTTTTCACATGTTCTATTTCTTTTTTAAATATATATTTTTTGCTTAACTTTTTTTTTGTTTAAAATCTAGTAGTATGGAACATAATTTTATTTACATCAGTTGTGCGACTTAACCAAGACAAGGAATTATACTTGTTTGTCTTAATTTTCCGTTCGATTACTCTTATTCTCTTAACTAATCTAAATAACTTATTTGCAAAAAATTGTTTTATCCACAAAAAGAATGATTCTTATTAGATTATATAGCCAATTTAGTTCATTAGATAAAAGTAAAACTACATAAAAAATTAAACTATCAAAATTGAAAAGACAAATTTTGGAAGTTAAAAAACACGGTAGTATATTCTTATACAGACATCCAATATTTACTGTGTCTGGAGCAGTACTGCAACAAAAATTACAAATTAACTTTTTAAAAGAATGATTGTGTACGTTGCAAACATGTATATCTAATTTCTATATATAATTTCCTATAGAACAAGGACTCTAGTTGTTTGTTTCTCATGCTTTGATTCATTCTTCAAAGAAGTTAGACCATCTGCAAAGCAGACCACCATTTCTTGATGCTCTTGAACAGATCCGACGGTGTTGCTTGCTCCTTTCTCTCCACGAACTTTTTGAACCACTTGGCTGAATCTTTAGCATATCGTTTTAGATCATCTGCATAATCAACGTAGTATAGACCAAATCTCATCGTGTATCCATGTTCCCATTCGAAGTTATCCAACAACGACCATGCGGAATAGCCTCTAACGTCG
The DNA here is from genome assembly GCF_000309985.2 of Brassica rapa. Taxonomy (NCBI): domain Eukaryota; kingdom Viridiplantae; phylum Streptophyta; class Magnoliopsida; order Brassicales; family Brassicaceae; genus Brassica; species Brassica rapa. The sequence continues at coordinate 2,258,756 of NC_024799.2, read as the reverse complement.
CACCCATCCTCACTGCAATACATTATTAATATTAGCTAACTATCAATTAAGATTAGTTGTCACTATACTTATTCAATTTTTGATAGATACTGAAGTTTTCTTACGTGATGGCTTTATGTAGTTCTTGAAGATGTTTCTCGTGGTACTCTATTCTCTTTGTGTCTTTTAATAGTTGTTCACGTGGGACTGTCCCAACATCGTAGTCATCATATCCTGCATTTTATTAACTTGATTATTAAGCTGAACTAATAAAATAAAGAAATTCACAATTAGATGACAATTAGTAAGATAACTGAGAGTAATTTTTAAAATATTACCATTTTCAGTTATGTAGATAGTTGGGTTGTTGTATTTATTTTTAATATGATTTAGAAGCTTTCGTAGGCCCTCAGGATATACATAGATAAATTTGAGTTCATCCTGAAATTGAAAAATCAAAAAATAAATCTAAATTAAGTTGTGTTCATGGAAATTGTACATATAGGCCAAGAATATTTTCGAGGGATGTTGTAGTTCATACCGATTCTGAGGAAATGTAGTCGCCGTCACGATTTGTCACTAATAGAAAAAGGAGAAAAATATTATCAGTTTTAGTAAAAGTTTAGGCTAATTACTATATATTATACATTACCAATTAGAAAACTGCTTAGCCGGTTTTTCTTTTATTATTTTTGAATATTCGAGGTGCTCACCTTTGTACTCCACATGTTGATCTGTGGTGAAACGAAGTCGTGAAGGGTCGCTCTGAAGCTGGCGTGTGACATATCGAGCACTGTAGTAATTTATTCCAATAAAATCAAACGAGTTTCTTATCATTTCAGTCTGTTTTCTGGTGAACGAAGGCAATCTTTTTCCAGCGTTTCTTTTAATTGCTTTTGGATAGTCTCCAAAGATTAGAGGATCGAGATGCCTACACAAATCACAAAGAAAAACAAAGAATGGGAATTAATAAAAGTTATTAATAAAAATTGTAAATGAGATAACTTACCAACCAAGGTAGTAGTCAAGAGCTCGTTCAACTGCTTCTTTATCAGCATGGGAATTAACATCATAAGGTTCGACCCAAAATGGTGATAACACTATGCCTATTTTACCATCTTGGGAGATCTGTTTTGCAAAAACAAATTGATTAGTACCACAAAAGGATTTCAAAATTTAACTATACACATATTTCCACCCATTAACATAGTCAGATAATATATATACCTTGTCACAATTTCTAAACTCTTCAACAGCTGCAGCATGAGCTAGAAGAAGATGATGAGAGACTACATAAGGTTCGGTGCTCGAATCACCAGCTACACATAAGCTGTTTACCCATTTTGAGCATCGTCCCATTGCTTTATTGCCTTTGTCATAACCCGCAACACTATAAATATAAGGCTCGTTGAACGTTATCCACATATCGACCTTGTCACCGAATTCTTGAAAGCAGACTCTTGCAAAGTTCCGGAAATCATCACTGTTTTCGAAAACATCAACAAATTTATTTTAAAACATTATAACCTTACGTTGGCAAGTAATGGTAGAATATTTTTTTTTTTTTTTATTGGTAGAATATTTTTCTTTTTTACTTACATGATTCGAGGGCTTAAAAATCCACCGTACTCATCGTCCAGAGCTTGAGGGATATCCCAATGATAGATAGTTACAAAAGGTTTTATTCCTGTGTATATGTTTGAATATATATAATGATTAATGATCAAAAATCATTGAAAATTTTGAACATAAACATTTGACAGAAATCACTGGTTTGAGCATATGATTCTCACCGTTTTTTAGGATTTCATCAATGAGATTTTTGTAGAATTGAATTCCTTCGTTATTTACCCCATCGCTTAGTTTTCCACCTGAACATTCAAAATTTGAAAGATCAACAAATGGTTAAGTATATACAAATATGCATCCATATAAGATAGAAATATGAAGTTATTATTTGTCAATATATAAATTTCGAAATTTAAAGTAGTACTCACTTGGTAAAATTCTTGACCAAGAGATGGAAAATCTAAAAGTATCCATATTCATTTCCTTGATCAACTTGATGTCATCCTGCTCGTTTATTACGGGAATTTAAGGTAAATATTAGCTAAACGCACAAAAGAAGACAAAGTTTGGATTAATTTTTAGGGATGTCCGATATACTTTTTTTTTTGAAAAGTCACACCTACTCTTTTCAAGAATTTGTTTTCGTAAAAAACGTTCCAAATGATTTTGTTGCGGGCAAGTATATTAAAATAAAATAAAAAGTACATTAAAATAAACTCACTAAAAAAAAGAAAAGTAAAACCATACCTTATATCGATGATAAAAATCAACGGCTATATCTCCATTGTCCATATTCGTCCTTTCTGCAAGTTTAATTTACCGTGTCACGTACTATTTATAAAAGCAAAAATATTTCACAGTTTATCACCATGTTCGAAGATAGATTTGTAACTAAAACTCCCAGGAGACAGTAAAATGTTTTATTGATTGATATTTTGGAGAAAAGGTAAGGAGATTAAATGTAGACCTGGATATGCATGTGTGAAGTTGTCCCAAATGCTTTGCGTCCTCCCTCCTTCTGCGACTGCACCTTCATACTGCATCAATGAACGTTTGGTATAATTAAAATATTAGTTTCTCTAGCTAGTTTGTAAAATTGTTAGGCAGTAGATATAATGTCATAAAATTGTTAAAGAATGTAAAAACCACCTAACCTGATAAGCTGAAGAACCAACACCAAAACTGAAATTAGGAGGAAAACTATAACGATCAAGTTGCTTGGTCGAAAATCCAAGGGATCTTCCCTTTGAAATAGCGCATGACATTAGAAAGAGTGCGACTACAAGTGCAACCTTAATTGCCATTTTTCTAAGCCAAGTTAAGAAAACTAATATGATGAATACGCAGAAAGTATTTAGGGCTTATCGTATTCTGAGAATTGAAAAGATCCGTAGCTAGAATAGCTTATATATAGAGAGAGGGGAAGCTAGGGCTTTAACGTAAAGAGTGGGGATTATTAGACTATGGAACTGATAATCTTTACCGAGTGAACCAGTTGGCTTTCATTGACTTATTATTATTTTATTTGATAAAAACTTAATATTTTTAATTAATACTCCATGTGATATAAACTTTTTATATATCACTGGAGATCCTGAACGACAAACCCCAGCGTTAATGTGACTCATTTTTTAATATTTACATGTGATTTATTTTCGGAGTTTGTTGAGCACTATATAAGAGTTAGGTGGAAAGTACACAATGCGCCAATTGTCATGAATGAAAGTTAAATATAATTAATTTTTTTTTAATGAAACCCAAGATTATCGTCACATGTTTTTTAAACAAGCTTATCATCAGATATTAGTCTTCTCGAGTCTATTTTAGCATAGTCATTGATGATGGTCATCTTATATATTAAAATAGAAGTCACAACCTTGATTCATGTGTGATTTTTAAAAAAATGGACCTAATGGACATACTCATAGAAATTCATACTATATTTTAATTCAGACTAATAATAAATATAATTTTTAAAATATTTTAATCATAGTATCTTTTGATATCTTTTCATTTTAAATATAAATATATTTATTTTAAAATTCAAACAAATCTGTTTAAAAAGATTTTTACAAGATCTTCATTTTTGAAATTATATTTAAATATTTTCAATAATTTCGAAATTAGTTTAAAATATTATTATACATTAATATATTCAGTTATATAAAAAGAAAAATAAAAAATCTATAATATTTTAGTTATGATATAATCATAATCAATCATATTAAATTAAAATTATTTTATTGAGCTAAATATAATAAAATTATATTAAATTTATATATTTTATTTTTGAAATTATAAAATATGTATGTTCAAAAATAAAATCTAATATGTTGGTAAGATGGGTTAACATTATCAAACTATATAATACATGTATAAAAATTAACATGTATTTCTTTTAAGTTAATAATATAAAATCTTTGTAACTACTTTAATCACAATATATTTTCATTTTAAATATAATATATATTTATATATTATATTTTAAAAATTCTAATAAATCTGTGTAATAATTAAACAGTAACTTAATGTATTTTAAGTTATCGTTTAGAAATGAAAATAAATAAATTATATCCTATTTTATCTACTTTTATAGTCATGATCATGTAAAAATATAATTATTATACTAAAATAAATATGATAAAATTATATTCAATTGATAAATTTATAAATATTATTTTCATAAATATAAACTATTTATTTAAAATATAATATGATGATCAAACGACTTAAAATTAACAAACTATATAATACATGTCTAAAAATTAACATATATTATATTTTTATATATACAATAATAAATTATCTAAAATGAATAAGCATAAAAATATTGGTAAAAAAAAATCCAGTTTTGAAAAACGGGTCAGAATTTAGCATAAATTAAATATAAAATATTTTTTAAATATATTTTCTCATGAATATATTAATTTGCTTAATAACTAAATGCAAATACAATAAGATAAATATATAATAAGAAGTTGCAAATACATAAAGTTTAAACAATAATAACATGTAAATTATAAAATTATCGTATTTGAAATAGTTATATAAATATTTAAGTATATGATTAACATTAAAAATATATATCACTTATGTTCTAAAACAATAATTTATATATAGAAAAGTGAAAACGAACACCCGTGCGGTTGCACGGGTCAAAATCTAGTATTAAATTAATTGGTCATACTAGATAAATTATATTAATATAAATCAGTCAGAAAAAGTAAATATGAGGAAGCAACGTAGTGCATGCCTTCGAAATTGTGAGATATCAAATAGACAAATATTCTTTTGGATGTTTCTTATTCATGCTCGATCGGTGGTCTTCTCTATTCTGATATTTAGTTACACTGGAAGTCGTTACAAATAGTGGACTAACTATTTTATCATCCACAGTGCGTAATTTGATTTCTAAAAAGAAGCAAATAAAACTAAGACGGCGTAGCGCCATCCGATCCTGTTTCGTTGATGTGTTCTTTATCTTGATCCCAGATCGTTTTAGGTTCATTGAAATTAGCATTTGTTTCTTGTAATCCTTCTTCTAGATCCACCTCGGAGGTTTGCTCATTCTACGAGTAAGCAGCATGTATATGTTTAAATTACATATTTCAAATTATATTGAACTAACATTTTTTTTGTAAAAATATTGAACTAACATTGTTTTTTGTAAAAATATTGAACTAACACTTTTTTTTTTGTAAAAATATTGATCTAACATTTTTATATGATGGTATAATAAGAACATATATACTGTGTGTATGTGTGAATATATACATGTAACAATATGGCGCAACGTATAACATCACATTGCCTTTTCCTTTTTGTGTGTACTACGATAACATAACATTTTCGTATACTTTTCTATCATTTCTATAAATAATATCACAAAACAAAATAAGAAATGATAAAAGGTTAGAATTTTTTTTAACGACATGATAGTGAAGAATTTAAGTGATATCTATTTTGTTGTAGGTTTCTTTTGCTGCTGTAAATTCGTAAAACATTATTTTGTTTAGAAATAAAAAACATTTTAGTAAAAATAAAAATAAAGTTTTCCATTGTAATATTTTATAACAATATTTTATTTTAAGGCCGTAGAAAACTTTATTTTTATTTTTTACTAAAGAAAACTTTATTTTTAAACAAAATAATATTTTACGAATTTATAGCATCAAAAGAAACCTATAACAAAATAGATATCACTTAAATTGTACAACAAAAATATAAAGTTACAACTCATTCCGATCAGATCCAAATTTTTTTTTTTTTTGTTTTTTCTCTTTTTTTTGTTTTTAATATTAGTATTTAATGATAATAAAATATTAAGAGACTCAATTTTTATTAGGGATTCTCTAAAAAATAAATCCAATTTTTTTTTTAGCGTTCTAAAAAATCCAAAATTTTAATGTATTTAACTAAGTTGAGGAATATTGGTATGTAGTCTCTTTTCATGTTTTCATAAGGTGACGATGATTTACTCCACCGAGATGATTTTCTTGCATATGCTATAATTTGCCCAACTTTAAAATAAGATATTTAACATTTAATCCAAAAAAAACTTTGAAAAGGATTTCGGAGAAAATAAAAATAATTATACGATTTCTTAGAAGAACGACAAGATCAATACTGTTCGGGATGGAATAATTTTCAAAAGATTAAAGTCCACCCAAAACAAAATTGGCTTTCTTAAAGAAAACTACTCCACAAACATCGAATCCAGCTGATTTATGTTGCAGTCGATGGAGCTATTCAGCGCAAAGACCGTGATCAAATGCAAATTAGAATGATATCCTGGCGATTCAGCAAGACTCTCACCCTTTCCATGCATATTCCACTTTATCATATTGGAGTTTTAATAGAAATTTATTTTTGCTGGCGGTTATGGACCAATATCAAAACTTCATGGTTAACAAGAACATTAAAGCAGCTCAAGTGAGAAGCTTTCACAAAATATCTAAAGATTATAATTATAAGTATTAAAAAAATTAAAAGAAGTAAGAAAAAGTAAAAAACAGTTCTTAATAGAAGTTTTTAAGAATCTTATTTAATAGTCAAATTCCAAATAGCTTCTTTCTTTTTTAAAAATTTTTTTAAATGACAATTTAATTATTTAAATACAATTTATTACAATACTATTGTTTACCTTTTAAGATACCCAAGTGGGGTTCAAACCGATGAGATTGCTCTTATAATAGAGTTACGATTATAATAAATTTTAACGTAATTTTATTCAAAGAATTTTATTGCTATTTATGATAATTTTTTTGGGGATACCATATTACCAAGTAGGACACAAAAAGAAAAAAAAATTCAACAATAGATAAAGACAGCAAAAATCTCTTAAAATAAATTGTTGTAGCAAATTTTATTTTCACTTTTTACTAAAGAAAAATTTATTTCTAAACGAAATAGTGTTTTACGAATTTACAGCAGCAAAAGAAACTTACAAAAAAATAGATATGACTTAAATTCTACAACAGAAAATATAAAGTTACAATTTATTCCGATCAGATCTAATTTTTTTTTAAGAAGTTCAATTTTCCTCTTTTATTTGTTTTTAATATTTAGTATTTAATGATAAATTTTTTATTAAAAGACTCAATTTTCATCAGGGATTCTCTTAAAAATAAATCCAATTTTTTTTAATGTTCTAAAAAATTCAAAATTTTAATGTATTTAACTAAATTGAGGAATATTTGTATGTAGTCTCTTTTCATGTTTTCATAAGGTGACGATGAGTCACTCCACCGAAATGATTTTCTTGCATATGCTATAATTTGCCCAACTTTAAAATAAGATATTTAACATTTAATCCAAAAAAACTTTGAAAAAGGATTCCGGAGAAAATAAAATTAATTATACGTTTCTTAGAAGAACGACAAAATCAATACTTTTCAGGATGGAATAATTTTCAAAAGATTAAAGTCAACCCAAAACAAAATTGGCTTTCTTAAAGAAAACTATTATTTATGCCATCATTATTATTCCACAAACATCGAATCCAGCTGATTTATGTTGCAGTCTATGGAGCTATTCAGCGCAAAGACCGTGATCAAATGCAAATTAGAATGATATCCTGGCGATTCAGCAAGACTCTTTCATGCATATTCCACTTTATCACATTGGAGTTTTAATAGAAATTTATTTTTGCTGGCGGTTATGGACCAATATCAAAACTTCATGGTTAACAAGAACATTAAAGCAGCTCCAGTGGGAAGCTTTCACAAAATATCTAAAGATTATAATTATAAATATTAAAAAAATTAAAAGAAGTAAGAAAAAGTAAAAAACAGTTCTTAATATAAGTTTTTAAGAATCTTATCTAATAGTCAAATTCCAGATAGCTTCTTTCTATTTTTTTTAGATTTTTTTAAATGATAATTTAATTATTTAAATATAATTTATTACAATACTATTGTATACCTTTTAAGATACCTAAGTGGGGTTCAAACTGATGAGATTGCTCCTATAATAGAGTTGCGATTATAATAAGTTTTGACGTAATTTTATTCAAAGAATTTCATTGCTATTTATGATAATATTTTTTGGGGATACCATATTACCAAGTAAAACACAACAAGAAAAAAAAATTCAACAATAGATACAGATTTTTCTGTAGTTATTACGTAAAATTTAATATCAATTTTTTTTTAGTTTTTGTCACATAACCCACACGATAACTATATATGTGCTCATCGTAAAATGACTGGTTGCAGCAAGCATTATCAAATTTGAGATGAATTGGTAATTTGGTAACCACGTTCTTTGTTTCATCCTGCAATTTGTAGATATTTGCGACAGCTTTTTTAATATAAATTTGTAACCACTAAATTTGAATTTGAATTTATTTTGTTCGTATTCATCATCATTGGCGTCGCTGGAATCTGGGTGAAACGGAGGCGATGGGACCTTAGGTCTGGATATGGCTGCGGCAGATAGATCCAACGGCGACAATGGTGGGTCTCGGTCCCGGAGTGGCTAGCATGAGCTATATGAAGAAGATACGTGCCGACGTCAACAATGAAAATTAAATATTTAAACACACGTTTTAAAGAAAAACCTTTTATAAATTCTGTGTAAATAGATAAAGTCATAAAGATATGTAAAGACTGAAATTCTAACTTAATATTCAGAGTAGATTAAGTCAAACAACCAACGCAAAACATGCAAGACATAATATTTAACACATGTTAGTCGTTTCCTTTTCTTTGTTTATATTTTACTTCACCAACTATTCTCAAGAAAAAGAAAAGTCATGGTTTTCCGGTCTTAAAAAGCGAGTTAGCCCTTTTTTATATAGGCTTTTAACTGAAAAAACAATAAGTTCAATAAGTTTAACAAGTTTTTCTTTTAGTTTGAAGGTTAATGATATTAATAACTCAGGAATATATGTAGCTCCGTTTTACAGCTTTCGGATACAACCCCTCATATGATAATATGTGCAAATACGTTGGTTATTTGTTCTGGGAACAAGGACACGACCTGTTATTAAAGATTTTTTGTTTACCACCTACGTGGAGGCTGGCAGATAAATTAACTCTGAAAAACTAAATAATTCCTCTCGAATATGGCTTGTTCTCTAGTGGCTTCTTTTGTTCGAAGAAGTGGTAAGTGTGGTAGTTTGATTGTATGGTTTCTAAGGGAACATTGGTGGAGATTTCAGCTTAACTCTAATAATTTAGGCGTGTTTCGCTTTTCCTCTCAATCCTGCTTCCGGTTCAGATCAGCTTCATCGTTCTTGAAGTTCATATTTAGTTCCAGTAATGCTTCTAGCTTCTTTTTTACTTGTTTGTTTTTTTTAAGTTTGGATTGTATCATCGTGTGTCTCTGGATGTAACTTGTATCACACCGGCTCGTGGCTCCGAAAAAGATTAGTCATTTATCGGCTTTATGGAAGAACTCTTGTAAATCTATCTTTAATCTAATATTTTACGAAAAAAGATCCACCTTTTAGAAGAAACAAAATATTAAAAAAACATATTTCTACTTATGTATTATTTAAAAGTAAATTGTAAATTTTAAAGAAGTAATTGTGTTTTTTAAAATTATAATGGTCAAAAATTATTAGAAATACTTAATTATAAAAAATAATACACTAATAATCAAAATTTAACATGTTAGAGAGAGGGAGAGTGGAGATCAGATCAAGAACAAGTTGTCTATAGAAAGGACGAATTGCATAGAATCCATATCAGTTGACGGATCATCATTAAAAGGTAAACTCTATCCGAAATTTGATCTGTAACTTGAGAGAAAGTCATTCTTTTCTGAACTAAGAAACCACGAGGTTGCACAAACTGTTCTACAGTTTCATGGAAGGGTTTTGCAAGGCGGATCAGAGAAACTCCGATGGTGAATAAGATTTCTATGGAAATTTATAACTGCAGGGAAGCTGTAGAAAGTAAAAGCTTATCAATCGGAGTTAAACTGAGTGCATAACATGCTTTGTAGGTTGGTCCAAAATCATTTGAATATGCAGTAATTCAGAAAACTGGTCTGTTGCAGCAACCTCAAGAGAACGTGGAAGGTTCGTTCGTGTCCTGATCTGCCTGAAATTTTGTGTAGATGTATAGGACACTGCATGCTTAATATTCAACGGTGTGATCAGTTTCCAACAGTTAAATTCGAATTCCATCAATGACATATTTCATTTTTGACCCTCTCTTTAGATATTGGCAAACGCTTTAAGTTACAAGATTATCTAACTAAAAGTAGGTGTTGGGTAACGGTTAAGATCTACTTTTGTAACAAGTCTCTGTTTTGTTTTGGTCCTCATTTTTGATTAGCTTCTCTTTGTTCAAAATGTTAAGAATGTATTTTCTATAAATTTCTCATAATACAAGAGGGGTTATATATACAAAGAACGTAGGTTAGACATTAACAGAGGAATCGATTTCATTGGAGATCCTCAAGGGAGATAAGTGATATCTCTTACACAAAAATCTCATAGGAGTCACTTCCAATTACAAACACGAACATATATATATGCACTTAAATGTGATTACAGTCTATAATCACGAATACATGCATGTCGGCTGGATATTCCGCTTATTGGTAACATACATAGAGTAGCCAAAAACATCACACGTTCAAAGTCTAAGTCTCGTTCACAAAAGATTCTCTAGAGTTCCAAATAACTTTGCGGCCCCAACAAGAAACCGAGCTGATCATTAGGATTCTCAAAAGCGCAGATATCTTTTCCCTCTTCTTCTATTCTCGATGTGTTTGTCATGAGATTTATAATAGAATCAATCGATGTCTCAAAACCTTCTGAATCATCCAAAGTCTTGTTATTATTTTCTTCCTTCCAACCTTCTTCATTCTCTGTTTGTTCACCTTTTAGCACCGGTATATTGAGAAACTGTTTGAACCAGTGGACGGAATCTTTAGGATACCGTTTAAGATCGTTTTCGCGGTCAATGTAGTAAAGACCGAATCTAGTAGAGTATCCATGCTCCCATTCAAAGTTGTCCAGTAACGACCACGTGTAATATCCTCTGACGTCACATCCATCATCTCTGTTATAACAGTTAAAATAATTCAAATAACAAGAACAATGTTTGATCGATTGATAAATGAATGGTAATTCATAGCAGAATTTGTATCTTCTATTTCATAAATAACGGGTTTAGTTTGTTTATGCCCTAAATTATTGTGATTACTCTTGATTTCTGAAGATCACACAACATTTTATTATTTTTATTAAATATCATTTGGAAAATGCAAAACGTAAACAAAACAGTAATTCCATTTGCGTTTACAGTTTCACAATGATATTTAACCAATTTATATATATACACATTAACTAGCAAACGCAAACATACCTATTTCCGTCTAATACAATACGGTTTTTAATATATAAAACCTGTGGTTACATTATAGCTTTATGGAGTTGTTGAAGGTGGTCCGTATGATAGCTTATCCTAAATGTATCGTTGAGAATCTCATCTCGTGATTTTGTACCATCATCGTAGTCATTGATTCCTACAAAAATAATTTACGTTAATATATAGAAAACAAACCAATTTTTTTTCTTACAAAAACAGAAAATAATTATTCAATTTTATGATTAATAGCTAAAACTGTATTTACGATGCTAATAGAAAACGATTTTTTTTCTCACCGTTCTCTTTTATATAGACGATAGGATTATTGTATTTATCTTTAACGTAGTTTAGAAGTCTTCGAAAACCTTCTGGGTACGAGTAGTAGAGTACGCCTCGATTTTCCTGTGTGGAAAAAGAACAATGAATATAGAATTTGTGAACTATTATGTTTATCTATAAAAAGGAATATTCAACTAAAACGTTACATACCCCTGGTCCAATTAGGTGGTTACTATGATTTTTTTCTGATCACACGTAAAGTATAAAAAATTAAGATTAGGTTACGAGTTTCACTTGAATTTACTCAAATACAAGAAATTTTTTTTTTTTTTTTTTCAATTAGCATTCTTACCTTTCCTCTCAAATTGATGATCAGTCCTAAATCGACGCAGTGCAGGGTCAATGTGAGGACGATGAGCGACGAAGCGTGCAGTGTAATAGTTTATTCCAATGAAGTCATATGAATTTCTTAACATCTTTGACTGTTCTGCTGTGAAAGAAGGTAATCTACTACCGGCGTGTTTTTTCATGATTTTTGGATAATCGCCGTAAACTACCGGATCTAGATGCCTAATGCATATACATTGTAAATATAAAATTAGTTTTATGATTAGAAAATATATGTAAAAAAGATTCATGTGTTTGTAAAGTATATATTACCAATCTATTTCTACGGTAAGGCCTCGTTCAACAGCATGTTTGTCGGCAGATGAAGTGAAGTCGTAAGGTTCAAGCCACGGAGGCGATATCACAATCCCAATCTTACCATCTTTTGAAGTCTGTCACACGAATGTTGTTTATTAATACAAATAATCAAATGTAAAAGATTTACATGTTTTAACGAACTTGTATGTATACAAACCTTGTTACATTTTCGGAACTCTTGTACTGCCGCTGCATGAGAAAGAAGAAGATGATGTGATACAATGTAAGGCTCGGTTGCCGAGTCACCGGCTTGACACTTATTATTCACCCATTTCGAGCACCTTCCAACTGCTTTGTTGCCCGTGTCATACCCCGCAATACTTATAACGGATGGTTCATTTATAGTTGTCCACAACTTAACTTTATCTCCGAAGTTTTCAAAACAAACTCTTGCAAAATTTCGAAAATCTTCTCTGATTTCTCGAATTTTAAAACATATTAGTTATAGTTAATTTCTTCTATGTTCATGTAATGACATAATAATCTGTTAAATTATCTGTTAAATTAGTTGATTTTGTATGTCTTGCAATATTTGGTTTAGCTTGCTTACATTATTTGAGGGCTTAAGAAACCACCATACTCGTCCTCGAGAGCTTGAGGATGGTCCCAGTGATAGAGAGTCACCGAAGGTCGAATCCCTACATATTTTGCCCACCAAATTGTATGATATGAGATAACCTATAATTAATTGATTGATTAGTATATACCATGAGCAAGAAGTTCGTCGATGAGAGCGTTATAGAACTGTAAACCTTCTTTATTTACTCCATCCTCTACCTTTCCACCTTTAAATTAAAGATATAGTCTGAGTATTCAGAGTTCAAAAAAAATAAAATAAAAAATAAAAAGTCTGAGTAAATATTCATTAAGAAATTCTGAGGAAAAAATAACGTCAATTACTTACTGGGTATTAACCTAGCCCACGAAATTGAAAATCTGAAAGAGTCCATATTTAGCTCTTTCAGCAATTTGATGTCATCCTGGATCCACAATATTAAATATAATTCTTTATCGAGCTTTTAAAAAGTAGTTTCGCATACAAGACCAGACCAAAAATAACTTTTCCTAAGCCAGCTTCTGTTTTACAAATACTAAGAGAATGCCATTGCATTTAAATTTTAATTATTTTTTGAAAATTATTTCTAACTACCTAAATTTACTTTAGATATTATAGATTGTGTCAATATTATATTTATGGTAACAGCTTTATTAAATTGTATATATAACTATATACTAGTATAATTCACAACTTTAATCGACAGAAAAATATAGTAATCTTATTAATTACACGTAATTATATATTATAAAGCATATCATTGATTTATGTTCCCTATATTTGTGATATTATTTACTTACCAATTGTTCATCCGTTCATGTTTTAATTATTTAGTACTAAAATATAAGTTTATATGTTTCATACATTTATGAAATCAAAATCAAATAATTTGAATTTGATAATGAGACATTTTAAAAATATTTGTGGAAAGAAACATATGGGGAAATATTTTCCAATAATATTATAATAAATATAAGATAATTTCAACAGTATTTTCAGCAACTATTCATATCTTCAAAAAACATAGTTTCCAACTCAACAAAAGATATTTCCAAAATCTTATTCAAATCACGAAAATTTCGTTAAATAATCTCATAATACCTTTTTAAAAAGTGATACTAAATTTCTAAACCAAATTATATATGGACCAAAATTATCTTAGTATTATCATGTCAACCAGGTGACGGGTTAATAACTGATTTTTAGTTTTTAACGGATTTAACCAGATTTTAAATAGTGAAATTTAAGTTATATCTGAACCGAATTATATACGGGTCACCTAGTTTAGTGATTCAATCATGGATTCGAATCGGATATAAACCACTGGAACTCAAGACAATTATAAATGACCCGTGTAATAAACCTTTGGTTAAAAGTTACTAAATAATTAATAAATATTATAAAAAATAAATTTCGTAATCTAAAATTAAAATTCACCACTCTAAGATTAGAAAATTATCAGTAATAAAATAAAATAATAAAATATCAATAAAATTTGGTTTTCTCTATCATTATTCTTTTTATTTTCTTAAAATGATATTGTAATTTTCCAAAAATCTAAAGAATCACAAATAAAATAGTTTATTCAATTTCATGTAATATTTAAAAATATGTAGGAAATTTAATCATTTTTAATATTATCAGATTTATTTTGTTTTATCTGGTCAACCAATGTTGGTGAAGGGTTAATTACGATTTTGGTTTGAAAAAGGTTTAATCGTGTGCTTAAATAGAAGAATTTTAGTTAAATCCAAACCTGACTATATTTGGGTCATTTTATTTAGCCATTTGTCCACATATTAAGATTGGATATGAAGACACTAAGAGTCAAACAATATAAATGTATTAGGCATAAAATTTTAAAACACATAATATTATAATGACTAAATTTTTTGTCTCTTATAAATAATTTTTAATGAAAGAAAATAAATTTCATTAAAGTGCGGATCAAAATCTAGTAATACCTTATAACGATGATAAAAATCGACTGCCACATCTGCATTCTGCATATTTGTTCTTTCTGGAATTTAAAATTTTACAAATCATTATAAAACTATATGGTCATCAATATATATGAAATTAAAGTAACCATTTGAAAATAATTATAGGAAATATTAATAAATAATAAACACCTGGAAAAGTGTGGCTGAAGTAATCCCAAATAGTTGGGGATTTCCCACCTTCACTAGTTGCACCTTCGGTCTGCACAATATGGATAAAAATTACCAAGCTTAATTTGAAGCAACAGGAAAAACATTTAATATAGACCCTAAAACGTATATATGTATAGTTTTGTATTTTAATTATTTAATTTTTGTCCGTTTTGTATGATTGTGGAAACTTATATTTTTTATGACTGTGTGAATTTTTTTTAAAAATATTTCTGAATATATGCCGAAAAATCTTTTAGAATGTTAAACATATTAAGTTTTGAACCTGTGAAAAGTAAATTAGTACAAATTGTAAAATAATATATTTATAGCCCATATTATGTTAACTTCTAATACACGTTTTAAATTCTAAATCAAAATTAAAATAATATATAAATTTTTAAATTTAATCAAAAGTCTATCAAAATTCATGTGATGTAATTTAAATGTCTATTTTATTTCTTTTATAAATAAAAACAAACTTGTTATTAAGATGATTTGGTAGATTTCTATTTTAAGGTTTACAAACAAAATATAAATAATTTTACAACTGTATACTTATTAAGATATCTTATCAAAAATACTGCTATACTTAGAACATTAAAATAAATCATTAAAGAAAATGTAACTATATCTTATCGGCATATACAATCATGTGATTAATTATAATTTTAGTAAAGGTATCGTGTAATATATAGTTTAGAAATATGGCATGTGCCTCAGTTTATATGTTAACACCATTAGAATATGGTTTGTATTTTAATGCGTACAAGTAAAACCATGTAAACGGATTATAAATACGGTCAAGCAAAATCGAATTATTAATAAACTCAATTCCGTTTGTTGCCAAAAAATAAAAAATAAACTCAATTGAAATCTAAACTATTAAAACTGAAGTACAAATAAATCTTAATCCTTAGTTTTCTTCAATAATTACTATCCAATGCCATTACCTTATAAATAGCAACTTTCATAAAAATTGCTAAAAAATTGCCTAATATTTAGCTACCTAATAAATTTAGAAGATATGCAATTATTTATTTATTTAAAAAATTTATAAGTTAATTTTGTAATCTATAAAAACCTATAAAATAGTCAGATTAATTTATTAGTTTATTAAAAATTAAATTGATCAACATGGTTTAAATTTTTCAGAATAATAAAACTAACTCAGTTATATTTAATTAATTAGCATCTTCTAATTTAATTAGTACAATAATATATGTATTTAATTTTTAAACGTTTACAAAAATTAAAAATAAATACCCGTGCGGAGGCACGGGTCAAGATCTAGTATGGTATTTAACGAACGATATGGGTTTGTTGTTAATTTTTCAAACCAACCGAAATAGCATATTCAAACCAATTTATTAGAACCTATAGTTAGTAATTTGAAAAGACATATTTTGTTGGACTATTTAAAACTTAAACTAGATTCAAAAAGATGTGTATATTTTTTGTTTTAATTTTTTAAAAAATTTTAATTTTCATATTTTTTGTAATCATATTTGCGTACAAATCTTAATCAAAATATATTTGATATATTTTATAAAATAATAGCAACTTAAAAGTTGATCTGGCATACACTCATTTTTGTAATTATATGCATGTATGTTCGTTTCCTTATAATCATATTTTTCAATTCTAGATCTTGATCCGCATTTCAAACAAAAGTATAGTGTTGGTTTATAATTTTTTATTTTTTTTCCTGTAAATATGTATGAATTTGATTAATATTTTGTTATTAACTTTCCAATCATAAACTTATGAATACAAATTGAAGCTTTATTTTGAAATGTAAAATATACTGGATTTTCTAGCGTGTCAAAAATATATTGCAGTACAAACTATAAATACTATATATATATATTTACAGTTATCTACTCTATTAAAATAGAGTCATTGTTTTTATCTACTATAAAAAAGTCTATGTTAGACCAAATCTGAATTATTAATATGTTTTCTTAGGTTAATATACTAATTTAGTTTTCAACATATTGTGAACTAAAATAGTGGCCTATTAAGTAACAAAAAAAATATTTTTACGTTGATGATTAAAATTCTTCCTGCTATATAGGACATTTGTTTTTTTTTTTTTTTTTTTTTTTTTGACAGCAAAGAATTTACAGACTCATAATGATTCTGTAAACCATATCGGTAACTCCGCATCCATGTGAACGACAAATGACATTTTTTTATATTTGACATTCCACTTTTGTAACAACCGTATTTCATTTAAATATTTCTGTAACATGTTATATTGTATTTATATTAATCATGATATCATACTTAATAAACTAATAAAAAGTTTTCATTCAGTTTTAAATGATTACTAGATTTTGACCCGCACTTAAGAAGCGCGGGTATTTTTTTGGTGACCGTAAACTCAAATATTAAATGAATTTATATTTATTATTAGATATCTAAAATATTTAAAAGCTGTTCTATTATTATTATTTCAGTCCGGTACAATGTTTTCATTGAGTTTTCATATCCAAATCAGACTTGTGGTCGAACCGTAAGATCTAGTAACTCATATATAGTGGGATAGAATATAATAAAATGAATATAGTAAAAGTATCTGAAAATCAAAAAGACTGTTATTAACCCACTGAAAAAAATATAATTTGTTTTTTGTTTTATAAATTTTTGATGTATTAATATACATTTGACTTGTATAAGAAATTTCTTTTAACAAATATTGTTAAGTTTATTTATAAATATATTAATTATCAATCTACCAAAATAGTGAAGCAAGTATTATTTTTTTCCTTTTTTAGTTTTCTATCAAACTATTATCAAATTTTTTTAAAAAAAAATCAGTTTGTGACAGATATTTTATTATTAGAAATCCATACAATTTAAATAATGTTACATTTATATGTATTTATGTATAAAATGGTCTTCATAATTTGGGATTTTGTAAAAAATGGGTATAAAGTTAATTTGGTTAATTTTTTTCTGTGACAAAAGTTAATTGGATTTATAATTTTCTTTTCTGAATGGGTTGTATCAGTTAAATTATCTTTTTTAAGTTTAACGCTCAAAGCCCAATTAATAATATTTATTTTGCTGATAACAAAGTGAGATTAAATAGGGATAACATATAATATATAAGGAAGACCAAAAAAAAAAAGGGTCCAACAACCTTTTATAAGTAGATTTTTAAAGACTGCTTCCCTTTTAATAGTATAGATACTAAAATTGACATATCAATACTATTAAAAGGGAAGGAGTTTTAATAAATCTACTTAAAAAAGTTGTTTGGACCCTTTCATTTTTTAGTCCAACCTATTATATATAACCAAATCTTATAACTATAACCTATTTTATAGCAATCAAATAAAATTCTATTATTCTCCATATTTTATCTGTTACAATATATTACAACTTTATTTTTCATCCCTTATATATTGGACTCATATCTCTATCTTTAGTAACTAAATCTATGGTTACACTATATATTTATACGTGTGAAATAATATGATCATGACATGTTCAACTACAATATATATAACAACTACAACTAATTAATCACCTTCTTCACGACATATAACATTTCCTTTATATAACATACTATTTAATATAGTAGAATAATATCTATGATATGCAACGGACATATGCCACACCCAGACTTATATCAAGTTTAGTGGTAGATCAACTTAATATATTATTAGTATAGTAGAACAATATCTGTAACGCATCACATAGTTTCCAAATTTTTGCAAAATTAAATTTAATAAATCAAACCATCTGTTAAAAACAAAATTATATTTTCTTTTACTTTAAATTAACTTTTTATAAAAATCATTTATAATAAAATTTGTTATTTAAAATAAGTTTAAAACTATTAAAAACCTTACAAATTTATACTATTAACTTAGCCAAAAATATGTCAAATAATTCTTAAGTCTCATCAATTCAGCAAATATAACATTTTTAAAATACACACAAAAGTTAGTGAAAGAGAATAGGTCTGAGCATCGGGTTTTGGGGTAGGTACAGATCATTTTATTTTGGGTTCAGACATTTTGAACATAACTAGGTATTTTTTTGGTTCAAGCTTGTGTTGGTTCCTTTTGGATTAGGGTCGGTTTGAATCCATAATTCAAATATCTATAAAATTAATGTACTATTTGGGTACGTATCAGATTTGGATTGGTTTGATTATTTAGGACACCAAAAAGATTTGAAATTGCCAAACCCCCCCTCCCCCCCCCAAACAAATACTCAAAATATTGAAATATCCAAAAAGATCCAAAATGAACCGATCCGTTATGATCCGAGAAATTAAAAAAAAAGCCAATTTTCCGAATACCTAAAATATTTTTTAAAATAAATTGAAATTTTTACCCAAAACCCGAAACTAAAATCGAAAACCTGAACCCAAAACTTAAACAATATTTGTAATACTAAAACATATATAAAATACTCAAATATACCTAATATACACAAAACATTTTAGGCACTTGGGTATCCGATCAGGTATCGGATATGATTTGGACTCGAAAAGAGACATGCGGATCCAAAAATTTAATATGTAAACCTGGACCCAAACCGCACCTATATTTCCAGGTCTATTTCAATTTAGTTTTCCGAATTTGGTAAAATATTCATGTCCAAGGGAGAGTTTTGTAAGTGTACATACAAATTTTAAATAAACAAATTCATGAATTATATAAGGTAAACAAATTATCTTCTTCGATATCATATGATTTTGTAACATAATAATGTAAAACAATTTCAAAATATTAATTCACAAATTTTGTATACAATCCAAAAAAACCCGCGCTTTTGAAGCGCGGGTCCAAATCTAGTTTTATATATTATAACGAGTACAATACTCTCAAATAACCATTTTTAAGTTTTTGTCACAAAATAGACCTCAAAAACTAAAATGTCCAAAATTGCATTTTTTATTTTGAAATTTTTAATTTTTTTTTACTTTTTAAAATTTGAAATCCTATTCCAAAAACCCCACTCCTCAACTCTAAACCCTAAACCTTAAACCTTACACTCTAAACCCCAAACTCCACCTCTTATCTCTAAACGATAATGTCTACATTAATTAACCTTAGGGTTATAAGTGTATATTTACTTCTTTTGATAAAACATTTAAGTCTATTTTGGTCATTTTTATTTTTAAGTTCTATATTTGTGACAAAAAATTTATGTCTATCCTAGAGAATTTCTTATAATAATAATAATAATAACAATCCGGTTACTCTAACCAGTTCACCGATAAAACAAAATGATAAAAATAATTGTAACTAAACTGGTAAAAAATAAATATTTATATTACACAATCAACATTTACATCTTATAATGTAATTTAATCAAATTATAATACATATTAACAACCCTAAACCTGTTCAAATAAATTTCTGAACCGATTTTAATATAAAATAAGAACATGCAATTATTTGTATTGAATTGATAAAACATACATAAAAGAAAAATATTATCCGCGTTTTAACGCGGATTAGATTCTAGTGCTAAATTATAACACATACCATAAAAACCATAATTTATATAAGAATTATAATATCATATTTTTAGTAAAATAGTCTAAACCGGGCCAACTATACAATCCTAACGGCAGTAATTTACTTTATATATATATATATATATGTATATATATATAAGAAGTATTGAAAAAAAAATTTATGTTGTATCACTTACATTTTATTTTCTGTAACTTATTTTATATAAAATGAATGGTTTTGTAATTTACGTTTTGGATTTAGGTTGTGCGGGTCCGAGAATTAAAGGAGGAGGAGAGGTTACATGGTTCTAAGTAGGTAACATGGCAAAATAATTGTTGGACTAAACATATATTAATAGGTATGGTATTATTTTAATAGAATAGATGATAATTTATCAATATATAAAAACGAGATTCCAAATTACTATAGTTCACGAGAGGCCCATTATAGCTAACCTAACTTAATGTTTTATATAAATTTGACCTGAGAGGCCCATGAGATTTTTCTTGGAATCGTCTGCCGTACTTACATAGTGGAGAAAGTTATAAAAAAAGTTTTGGGTAAAATTAGTCAAGAAAGTTAAACGCCATATAAAGTCATTTGTCTTATAAAGATACTGCAATTTTTTTGATGTTCTTTTTTTCTTTTTGGGTAAAGTTTTAAAAGAAATTAACAAGTTCTATGACGTTGATGATTTTATCCTCCACCTTTTTTGTTTGGTTTTCCTCAAATCTACACCTTTTTGTTTATGTTACCATACATAATAAATAAACTTTATAATCAAGATCTAGAATACATAAATATGATTATAAAGAAATAGGTATACGGCATATGATTACAAAGAAACGAATGTATGCCGGATCTATCAATACTATTAAAACTGAAGGGGTTTTTTTGAGGTCACCTTGAAGTTTTGAAGTATTTACAGATCTCTGCCACTGAAATATTTTAAAGCTATGCTTTTTAATTATATTATTATTATTCCACTAAATCTTTTTTCTAACAAACAAGATATTGCCTTTTATCTATTCCTTTCAACTAAATCGTTTAGGCATAAAAAATTATCTATATTATTTCTATTAACTGTACCAATCTGGTGGAAAAATTCAGCAAGAAATCTAGGCTTGATTTTGGAGACTGGAGCTCACGAGCCACCGCTAAACCAACGACTCCGACACCAATTACGACTGCACTGTTTAATCCTCTAGAGATTCTTCTTTAATTGGCCACAAGGTATTTGTGAAATCTGTGGCTGAATTGTAAAAGTATTTGATGGCATCTTTTGATATGTTGAGCATGTGTTGTTCTTGAGTCCGTCTATGGTTTTAATGTTTCTTTCAGCGAGTTGATTAAGGGAATTTCAATTACTTCAACTGTAAAGTTAGCTCTTTTGTTTATCAGCTTATGGTTAAAACCACGCAAATCCTTCCTTTAGACAAAAAAATGCTGATGTTTTTTTTTTTTGAAAAAGGGCTTTGGTGTTTGATGTTTTGTTATATATATATATATATATATATATATATTTTTAAATATTTAATTAGATTGTGAAATTGGTATTCTGAAAATTTGTGGTTTAGGACGTAGCTGCATTTGGGTCAGAAGAACATTTCTTCTAGCTGTTAAATGGGATTAGCCATCATTGTGGCATTACCTAATTGTGAAAAAGTAAGTTCTTCATTTTACCAAAAAAAAAAAAAGTAAGTTCTTGCTGTTTGCTTTGGGTTTTATTATGTGTGTCATTTCTTTCGTCATACACGGCATTCGTTGATCAGACATCAAAGGCAACTTATTCACTTTGGAAGCATCATTGCCATGTGGCGTTAGTCGTTACATTTCTGTTTCAAAAGGTATGTTATTAACTTTGGAAGCATCGGCCATCATTGATCATATTATTAGATTTTCATATCATGGATTTTCATTAACTTAATTCAGGGTTTGCGTTAAAATGCTATATAATATCTTTAACAACTATTTTACATGGTTTTATAATTAAAATATTGTTGAATAACAGTTTTTCAACTGATATCTTTAACAAAATTGATTTTGTTCTTTGTTTACGAGATATTCTTTTATGCTAAAAGTATTTTTGTATAATCATCCTAAATAAATTGTAAAAAATTTAAGTATTTGACTCATTTGAGTTATCACACTTTTATTCTATAATTCATAAAAGATTTGAATATTGTGTGAGGCTACTCATAAGAATAACTTGTGATTACATTTTGAAAAGATTTGTGCTTTAAAAAAAATCTAAGTATATTTAAATATATAACTTCCTTAATTTCAATATATTTTGATAATAATCCTAACTAAATTGTAAGAAAAATATATATTTGAATTTTTAATATCATACAAGATTTTAATATTTAATTTATAAAAGATGTGTATATTGCGCTTTCATTTTGAAAATATTATTTGCTTCCAAAATTGAAAAATATAAATATACTGGAATAAATTACTTCCTTAAATTTGATATAGAAAAATTCCATAATTTTGTATTTAATGAGAGATTTTGCATATATCAACTTCCATAATTTGTAAGAAGATATTCCTCTCAATAACTTGTGCAATACTAAATATTAATAAATCTACTATTTTTGGTATTGATTACGATTTATAAAGTATAGAAAATTAGATTAAAATATCTATTAATTTATATGAACCAACATTAGATATTTTAATCTAATTTTCTATACTTTATAAATCGTAATCAATACCAAAAATAGTAGAAAACCCAAGAAAAACTGAAAACCCAATGGATTTTCTTTTTTCCTTCTTGAGCATTTCCTTCTTGAGCATAGAAAACCCAACATTAGAAAATTAGATTAAACCCAAGAAACCCACTTAAAGTATAGAAAACCACACCGATTCAATAACAATTCCTATATTTTGTAAAAGAAAAACTGAAACCAAATTGAAAGAAAATTGAGAACCGAACTATCCAAAATACAATTTATATATCTAAAATAATAATTATATTTAGTTTTAAAATGATCGAATAATCTAAAAGTACTATTTAAAAACTAAACTACCCATAAATTTGGATTATCCTATTACTTTTTATCCAAAATATTTTAAATTATCCTAACTCTCCTATAGAACTGAATCACCAATATATTTTTATCCAAACTATTTAAATTTATCCTATATTTTATCAAAAAAATTTAAAATAATTTTTTTATCTGAATTATTCAAAACTATCCGAAAAATGGGAACCGAACCTGAACCTAATTGAACTCAAAATTTTATCAGATTTTTAACATTGTTATTCGAACAACACCCAAAAACCATAATAACCAAACCGAAACTAATTCCAAATTCATAAAAAAACCTACAAAAACCGAAAAAACAAAACCACAACCAAACCAAAACCGAACCAAAACTAAAAAGAAAAAATTGGAACATAACCAAAAACCGAACACCCATGCTTAAACTTATAACGAACAAACAAACGGGTTAATAAATTTGTCAACAAAAAATAGTTCCGCGCTTTTAAAGAGCGGGTCAAAATCTAGTTTATAATTAGAAAGAAAAGAGCATACGGACATGTGATTAAAATAATAAATAGACTTTATAATTATATTTGTCTATTCTATAGCATGCATTACGAACAAATTGTATCAAATACCATTATAATCATGCAATCTTTAATAATCCCGGTTTGTTAACGGCTTGGATCAAAAATAATGTAAACTTAAATTAAAAAATGTATCAGATACCAACCAAAAAAAGCAACCATATATCATCTTAAGCTGAACAACACCTCAAAACAATCGATATATAACCTGACTAGTTATTTCATGTACTATCTTCTCTTTTGATGCATGTTACAGTTACAATATCAAATTACCTGAAAGGCCGACGTTGCAGTTCCAAAAATGAAATCATCTGGAAAATCACTTCTATCAAGTAGTCGAGATTCAGGAGAAGGAGAAATAACGTTTTTTGTAAACCACGTCGCTATCAGAAGGAGAATGAGAAAAGGCAATTTCATTCTTATTTTCTGGGTATTTGATTTCAAAGGTTCGTGGTTTTCTTCAAAGTGAGAAGAGATTTGTAGTCGTTACAAACAATGCGCTTCTCTACCTGTATATATAGAGCTTCGTCTCGTGACATTGATCTACGTGGAAGTGTATATCCTTAGGGCCAAGAACTCTTTTTGCATGTAAAAACTCTCTAGAACGCTTACAACTTTCACTCCAAAAGGCTGACGATTCCCCTATTACGTACTTCGATGAAATCGAGGCCATTGAAACATCCACTATAAACCAAACTACCTTTAGTTGAATATCTAATTACATATGAATATAATATGTTTTTGTAACTTACATACAAATATATGTTACAGAAAATATAGTTTTTATATTTTAGTAGAAGTGGAATAAAATATATTTTTTATATTTTAGTAGAAGTGGAATTAGAAGTTTAATTACTGAAATTCGAAACAACATATCAATTATTTAGAATTCATATGGAAATCAGGAACAAGAGTACACTTCCACATGGATCAACGTCAGGAGACTAAGAAACGCATTGTTTGTAACGACTACAAATCTCATCTCTTCTCACTCCGCGAATCTTTGATATCAAATACCCAAAATAATAAGGATGAAGTTGCATTTCCTCATTTATTAAACAACATATTAATTATTGAATTGCAAACTTTGCCAGAAAAAAACATGCAAACTGTGAACTATAAGAGTAAATTAAGGCGATGCTAACTGCGTTTAGAGTTTGTCGTTTGAAAAGGACATTAAGTTATAATCTAAATTAAATTAGAAAAGGACTTTAAGCAAATCGATTAAGGAAAATACCTAAATATGGCTCCTTTGTCGACCCGCATGGATGATTGGATTTGAAGTTGGTTGAAAACATAACAACAATACTAGCACAAACCTTAATTAATGTTTTAATTGAAGAAAATGTAATATAGTTAAATGATGTCTGGATACTGCTGACAAAAAAAACATATTTGATATTGTTAGGAAAACCAATCTATACCTGTTAAGAAATTAACATATGCTGTTCAAAACTAAATGTAGTTTAGAACATTTTCTAAAATAAAGATGACTCAAATGTACGTAATTATGTACTATCTAAACAAACAATAATTAAATACTATTTGGTATAGTGATTTAACTGAATATTCATTAATATTTCTGTACTATGAGATATGAATTTTGGGTTTCTGAGATTTCTGTTTATTAACGATTATGTAAATTAATGAAAAAATATTTATATGAAATCTTCAGCATAGTGCAACTGAAATCATCCAACGTAAAATTTCATAAAGCAACTCAAAATTATGGTACAGTCAAATGTAAATCTTCTTAAGAAATGTAAAATTGTCGGTTGTAGAGTTATTTATATAATATTTAACTTGTAATTATATAATAAATAATGTTAAACAAAGAAAAATGTATACAATCTTAATATTAAACTTGAAATATTGACTGTAATATGCTTCAAGGATCTGATACACCTGGTGAGTCCATACTAAGTGATTTTCATGTGAAATTTAGTAGTTAAACTACCAGAATAAAATAGTTTGTTGACGAGATTTTAATTATCCAAGAAGACACTAAAAACGGAAGGATAAACAAACTGAAGAAATTTTAGTTATTTTCATCGAATTTAATTTTTTTCTTACATTCTTGTTTCTCTTATAACCACACTAAAATTAGATGGAAAGATTATTTGGTAGCATCCTCTATCAGACGAGTTATTTTTGCCTACTACGGATCCAATACTACCCCTTAATTTTCTTCTTACAATAGAAAGAAATTGAAATTTCTTCCAAAAATGGTTACTCTACTTTCTCAATGATAAACAAAGAATATAATGAGTATACATCCAATAACTAGCATATAAATATACATGAATCACTACTATATATACATCACAAATCATTACATATATTTTTAAATCAGATTTTCAAATTATTGTATCTGATATAATTTGGGAACACATTGCCAATGAATTTGGCATGCCATACCAGTGTTTGTATCAAACTACTAAAGGTTTGTAGCTTATCAAGCATATAGCATAGATGATACAAATTTCTGAGCTATTTAAGAATCGAAAAGTTTTACAAAATGCAGAGAAGTTAGAAACACTTACTTGAATACTTGAAACAGTAATTGTGTGATTCATTTACATAAGAAAGGAAGATGATTGGATTCACATACCTAATTTAGAAAAAATAAAACCATTATTTTCCGAGCTGATAGCCTTGCAAAAGGCACTCGATTTCGCGATATACCTTTCTCTTATGTAAACACTAAGGCTTCCGAGTTAGATGGTTTATAAGAACAACCTCTTGGAATTTGTTTAATAATATATAGAGCTTTAGATGTTAAAAAAATAATTGTCTTCCATAAAAAAATTAATAGTGTAGAACATTTAAAATCAAGTAATAGCTGGTTCTTAAAATAATTTCACTTTGAACGGCATAAATCTTTTGACTTTTATACTAAAATTTGTCTTAGTTATTAAAATTTTATAAGGATGACGGATTGAGGGATCTCACTGAAGGTTTATTAATCCAAGTTATATACGGAATCAAAATCGTCAAATTTAAAACGTTAATAAAATCGTCAAGTGAAATTAAAATGAACGACAATGTCATAAATGACCTTACAACAATTATAATATTGTAATAATATATATTACACAATTTATTATCCATAAATTATAATAATTAATATATTATAGTATATAATCAATGAAAAACAAATATAGAGCTTATTATTTGTAAATAATGATATTGATATAGATATTATATATATATATATATATATATTTAGTATATTGTTATAATTTATAAACGATTAAGTCGTCTAACTAATAATCTAGACATTCGATTAATCGTTCTATGCGTTAGACGTTGAGTCACCGCATATTTAGAGACTAGCGGTTTCTTAAACACTGATACATTAATTAGTTTTCCCTTATATATTGTTTAATACATTTTCTTTTAAATCTATTGATAGATAATTTTAAAAGCGAATCGATGTAAAATTTGTTTTCTAAAATAGCTAGATATCATAACTTTCTAATATTGATCATTACTATTAAAAATATATATACTTATCAAAATATTATCAAACAAAACATATCATTCACATTTAATAAGATTTTCAGACAAATATATTGTTAGTTTGACAATTATAATTGGTGACTTTTTTATTTTTGTTTGATTACATTTTGTATAAGAATTATGTATATTGGTTCAATTATATGATTAATCATGAAAATATAAAAATTTAAAAAATATTATTTTATTTTAGTTTTTTTTTTATTAATTCATGTAAAATATATTATTCATGTAAAATTTATTTTAAAAAAAAATGACATCTTTCATTTATTTAAAGATATTTGTATGTATATTTAAATTAAAATATTAATGATCAATGTAATATTCACATATATGATGAACCATAATCAAAATAGAAAAACGAAATATATATATATATATATATATATATATACATATCTTAGTTTAATCAAATTAGTATATTATGGTGAAATATTTTAAATTGGGATTTTAGTTTGTAGATTAGAAAATTAAAAATGCTTTTTATTTTTATGTAAAAAAGTTATGTTAATATATCTAAATGTTTGAAGATAAACAAAATATTTGTCATATTCATTAAAACATATTTAAATGAAAAAATTGATTTAAATATTTAATAATATGATATATTTGCAGATAATGATTTGTCTCTAACAAAAAAAAGAGCTGTGGTTAGAATATGATTAGAAAATAAATTTATGAACTATTAAATGTTTTGTTAAAATATTTGGGTTAAATAATAAAAAGATGAAAAATTGAATTTTTAATAAAATTTTAAAATAACTGAATAAGTGATGATATATCAATTTTTGTTGTGCATTATGTTATTATATTGTTTTATGAGAAGAGAGAAAACTCAAATTCATTAGTATATATATATATTAATGTATAAATTTTTATATCATGTAACGTAGGCTTAATATTTACTCCCTCCATTTCAATATAGATGATGTTTTAGGTGATTGTTTTTGTTTCACAATAGATGATGTTTTCACATATCTAAGTAACTTTAACTTTATCAAAAACTGTGTAGCCAATTGTGTTTTTATTATTTTTTATTTATAATTAAATAAATTAGTTTTAAATTATATTTTAATAATTTTTTTGTTTAGAAAAGATAATTTCTTAATATATATATATGCAAAGAACCAAAACTTCATCTACTATGAAACATCTATTATGAAACAGAGAGACTATTATTCAGTAAAAGCTTATAATTGACAGCCGTACAAGAGATGTTAGTGCCATAGTGGAATCTAACCTCACACTAAAACACTCTTAGAGCATCAGCTTAGTGAATCCCATGGAAGGGGTTCACAAAATATTTTTTTATTATTATTTTTTTTCTGTTTGATTTTTGTTTTTAAAAAAAAAAATATTTATTAATCAGATCAATTGCGGGCCGCCACGTGTCGTGGAGCCCGCGCTACAGTGATGATCCAGATTCAGTGCAGTGAATTCCCAAGAGACAAGTTCATTGCTTTTGTTTATTTTAATATTTTTTTTTTTCGAAAACTGTGTGAACTCCACAGGGAGTTCACTAATGCAGATGCTCTTACGTTTGAGAAAGGGTTTAGTGTTACGTTTTTTCGAACTCTTACGTTACGTTATTTTTCCTCAAAGAACTCCTTTTTTTTTCCTCAAAGAACTCTTACGTTATGCCTACCTCGAAACTTTCTATGTCGCTATCCAAATTTCTATTTGTTTTCTTGTTTTCAGGGCCCCATATAGGGATTGTTCGACACATCAATGTAACGTTCGTCATATATAGTTAAAATATATTATGAATTTATTGCTTCCTTTGGTCTACTTGGCCAATGAATAACTTATCCTTTTTATGTGTTTCTGGTCGACACTCTAGCTAGTGGTCTCTTTATCTCCCAGACTCACACATGGGAGTTCAGCTACGGATTAGGTTTGATGGCTAATAGAAAATGATGCGTGGTGATATGGGTTCAGATGCACCCGATGAATATAAATATTTTATAGTTTACCTTATAGATATTATTACCTAGCTAAAGTGGTATAATAGATGAAATGAATCGACTAAAGCATGAAGGCATTGGTGTGATGACGCGTCGGGTACATTTTTCTTTTATTCTCCCACTCTGGGTCCAATAGTCGAAAATTTATTTTGAAAATCCCTTATTACTTTTTTTCTTTTTTTGCTAAAGAACAGTTATATATTTGTCAACCTTAGAGCATTTCCAACCACACTCTATTTTTCACTCTAAAATAGAGTTTAGAGTAAAAAATATTTCAATGGTACTCTATTTCTCACTCTATAATAGAGTGAAAATAGGTTTACTCCAAATATAGAATAATTTGTTTTTTTTTGTTCATCACTCTATTTTCTACTCTAAAATAGAGTATCATTGGAGCAAACTCAAACTCTATTATAGAGTTACTCTATTTTAGAGTAAAAAATAGAGTAAGTCATTGGAGATGGTCTTAGAGCAGTGTCCCTAAATGTGTATATATGTGAAAGGATAATCCTAAACTCTAAATCCTCAAAATAATAAATACATATACTGATGTATAAATCCCTTATTACTTTAGTGGAATATATTAACAGTACCTCTAATATTTTGTGTTGCTTCATTTTTAAAAAACAAACACAAAATTTCTAACGAATTTGAGTTTCAATACAACTCTACTTTATTTTTATTCTGGAGTAAGAATAGAATATAATTAAAAAAATAAAATCATTAGTTCATAAATGATGTAACCTTATTTTTATTCACTATAGATTAAAAAAAATAGAGAATATTTGATTGCAAACTCCATTTTAGAGTAGAAAATAAAATAGGATTAAAGATGCTCTAAATACTACTCCCTCCGTTCTGTTTTAACTGACGTTTTACAATTTTTGTTTTGTCTCCATTTACTTGTCGTTTCCAAAAACCAAAGCAAAAGCTAACAAAAAGTGACTTGTTTTACCCTTATACTTGTGAGTTGTCGTAATAATGATTTAGAGTTAGTTCATATATAAAAAGGTTAGAATAGGTATTTGGTTAGCTGCCTAAATATGTGTGAAAAGTTGGAAAGCGTCATTTAAATTAGAACAGAGGGAGTAATATATATATAGAAAGAGTTTAATGTATACTGAACTTTTCCTATCAAAGGCTTATGTATATTAAGTTTTAGTAAGAGAGATGCGCACTAGATTTAAAATGATTTATATTTGAAGTTTTGCACCCACAATGTATTTTGAAAATAATATATATAAATATAAATATTTATTATTTTGTGAAAAAAATGACTGGAAACACTATGTATATGGATGTTCTCATATTCTTAGATTAGCGGAAAATCAGTTAAGCCGACTAATGTTTTGGGACGAAAGTATTATCAACAAAATATTCTTCTAAGTTATTCATCAAAAGAAAACTCAGTATGAGTGCGTACGCGAGCTTTCACGTACAAGAGGAAACAAACAAGTATTTTTTTTTTGAACTAAAAACAAACAAGTATTTCAAGATCATTTTTACGTAAGTACGTATCATTCATTGTTGTTATTTCCATTCAACAATTTTCTTTATACATAGCCACATAGCCCATAAGCAATTTCCATTGAATACTAAAAAATCTAATTTGGGATTAATCTACAAAATGTTTTTCAAGGGTCCAAAAGAAGAATCGGAACCCAACAACAAATCCAACCGAGTATAAGGAATATCGAAAGTGCAACGATCTCTCTCTTCTTCTTTTCTTCTCGATGTGTTCGTCATGAGATACATAATCGTGCCAACTGACGCCTCGAAACCTTCTGGATCGTCAAGAGTCTTGTTATTCTTTTCCTGACTTGACCTCTCACGTGACACATACCATACTTGTTCTTCCTCTCTTTCTTGACCACTCTTTATGCCAACTCTACTGAGAAATTCTTTGAACCAATTAACGGAATCTTTGGGATACCGCTCGAGATTGTTGTCGTAGTCAACATAATACAGGCCGAACCTAGTAGAATATCCATGCTCCCACTCAAAATTATCAAGTAAAGACCATGCGTAATATCCTCTGACGTCACATCCATCCTCCCTGTTATAACGATTAAAAAGGTATTTAAATCATTAAGAAAACTGTGTAATGAAATTATGAAAGGACAAATTTCCTTTTTGTTACAGGTGAAATTGTTTCATTACTTAAAAACATTGTCTTTAAAAATATTACAAAAAGAAACATTATATTTTTTATGATTATTTGTGATTTTTGTTGAATTGATAATTTCATATATATATAGCCGGCATAAACTGTAACAGGAGTTCGGGTAGGAGATTTATTCACGAATACAATTTCGATTGGGAAACGATCTCCAGAGTACTGGGTAACTATGGTTAAACCACGTAAAATCCTTTCCTATTACTTATGGCAGGCCAGGCGGGCGAATGTTTTATAAATATATATGCAAATGTTTGTTTGAAACTAATTTTTAATAAAATTATTGACCAGTATTTACATTATAGCTTTGTGGAGTTGTTCGAGATGGTCCTCGTGGTACTTTATCCTAAATGTATCCTTGAGAATATCCTCTCGTGATTTTGTACCGTCTTCGTAGTCATTAATTCCTATAGAAATCATTTATAGCAAATAAAAGTTACCAACGTATCCAAATTTTATTAGAGAAAAAAAAAATATACAAAGATTCTCACCGTTCTCTTTAATATAAACTGTAGGGTTATTGTATTTATCTTTGATGTAGTTAAGAACTTTTCGTAAACCTTCTGGTACTGAGTGGAGTATGCCTCGATCTTCCTGTGTGACCAAGGAAACATTAATATTCTTAGAATCTTAGTTGATATTTATAAAATTTCAGCTCTTTTTATTAGTACTTTTACAAAGTATGTACATACCTCTGGTCCTATTTGGTGATTACTGTGATTTGTTACTGTTAAAAACAGACATAAAAAATACTTTGAGTTAATTAGTTTCACTAAGAATATCATAAACGGATATTAAAATTAGCATTCTTACCTCTCCATTCCAACTGTTGATCAGTCTTGAATCGAGGTCGTGCAGGGTCAACGTGAGGAAGATGAGCAATGTAGCGTGCAGTATAATAGTTTACTCCCACGAAATCCGATGAATTTTTTAACATTCTGGATTGTTCTGCGGTGAAAGAAGGTAATCTCTTTCCGACTTGTTTCTTTAGTGTTTCTGGATAATCTCCGTGGATAACTGGATCTAAATGCCTAAAATACCATATTCGATCAAAAAATATCTAATCATTACAAGAAGATATACATTAACTATTTTGCTTTGAAGAGCTCGCTTTACAGCTTCGTTATCTTCAAGAGAAGTAGAGTCATAAGGCTCAAACCACAAGGGCGATAACACTATCCCAATCTGACCATCTTGTGAAGTCTGTCATATATATCATTTTTCATTAATTCAAAAATCAAAATTGAAGAAATATCGGGAGTTAGCTATATATGTAAAGAACATCTTGTGGATACGCTGTATAGCCGGATTAGGAAATAGCGTAGTACATATATATGTTGTAAGGCTATTTACTAATCCAGCTACACCATCTCTACAAAATATTTTTGACATATATCGCTAACTCCTAATAAGAAAGTTAAATGTACACGATTCAAAGGAGCTTATGTATATGCACCTTGTTACATTTCCGGAACTCATGCACAGCTGCGGCATGAGCAAGAAGAAGGTGATGGGATGCAATATAAGGCTCGGTAGCCGAATCACCGGCTTTACACTGACTATTCACCCATTTCGAGCAACGTCCAACTGCTTTGTTGCCCGTATCATAGCCCGCAACAGTTATGATGTAAGGCTCGTTTATGGTAGTCCACATCTTAACTCTGTCTCCGAATTCTTCAAAACACACTCTTGAAAAATCTCGAAAATCTTCTCTGTTTAAGAGAATTAAATTTTAAATTTATTAATAAATGTTTTTGTGCAAATCGGTGGCAGACTAAACACTAAAGATAGTTAACTAGATATATTGCCTCCACTTACATTATTTGAGGGCTTAGAAAACCACCATACTCATCCTCGAGAACTTGAGGATGATCCCAATGATAGAGGGACATCGAAGGTTGAATGCCTGCACATATAGGTTTGTTCAACCGGTCATATAATATAAGATACTCTAAAGTTTATAATATGGTTAATGTTCATGATTTAATTGATTAATTTACCATTAGCTATAAGCTCGTCGATGAGAGCATTGTAGAATTGTACACCTTCTTTGTTTACTCCATCCTTTACCTTGCCACCTTTAAATTAATATCAAAAATAAGAAATCCATCAAAATATCTTTTAAAGATATTAACTGTAACGGAAATGAAATAAAAGCATGTAAATATACTTACTGGGTATTAATCTGGCCCACGAAATCGAAAATCTGAAAGCGTCCATATTAAGCTCTTTCATCAACTTTATGTCATCCTGGTTTATATAATTTTGTTCATTTAGATAATTAGTAAAATAAGATAATGGGTAAAAAAAAAACACAAAGAAACAATATCGTTTGACATACAAGACTGTATTACCTTATAACGATGGTAAAAGTCGACCGCTACATCTCCATTCTGCATATTTGTTCTTTCTGCATTTGAAAATTTTGCAAACCATTATACAGAGTACATCTATATACTAGTATTACTTATACACATATAGTATCAAAAAAAACATTTCTAGATAAATAAATAAAAGTACAAAGGACCTGGAAAAGTGTGGCTGAAGTAATCCCATATACTTGGCGATTTTCCACCTACACTTGTTGCACCTTCGTACTACATTAATGGACAGATGGACCAGCTTAGATATAGTTGCCGAAAACCTAAGTTACAAACTCTATCATTTGTCAATTTATTATTCATTGTGACATACAAAAGGTGAAGAATAAAATCAACGTCGTCATCCTAATTGCATCATATTTATAAGACATCTTACATATATCGCTTTAAATTTTATTCCTAAATAATACATGCAAGTACGTACGGATCTAAGATTTCGCATCATTTGTCAACGTCAAACATAATAATTAAGTCCATTACCAATTATATTATCGAAATTGAAAAACAAATTGGAAAATTTTCATAGTACCTACTGAAGCATTACCTGAAAAGCAGATGCAGCAGTTCCAAAAACAAAATTATGGGGAAAACTACGACGACCGAGTACTCGTGATTCAGGAGGAAGAGAAGTAATCTTCTTGGACAACCATGAGACTATCAAAAGGAGGATGAAAAAATGCACCTTCATTTTTATTTGTTTTTTGTCTTTTGGAATTTTTGAAAGATGTAGTTCTTTAAAGCTGAGTTTTGTTGATGTTGCAAACTAAACCGTTTTCGCTTGTATTTATAGAGCTAACTCTCGTAACGTTGGTCTACGTGGAAAGGTATATCCTTATAGTCATATTTCATATATGAACTCTATATATTAGCTCAGTTACAAAAAAAAATAACTCTATATATTAGCACAATGCACAAAAGTGACTTACTTAGGATTAAATAATTATTTTCCTATAACTAACTATACTTTCAATAACAAAAATCATGGTAATCAAATCAGGAAGAGAATTCAATTTCGGCTTCCTTTTTCTTTTACCCCCAAATTCGAGCTCTGTTCATTGTCGTCTTTGAATGTGGGCAGGATCACTGCTTACATACAAAATATAAGTGTACCCAATGCATGTGCGTTTGTGTTTCGACAAGTGGAGACTGAATGTGGTCTTAATATTGACTATGTTCAGTGTGTACTGTCGAAGACTCTTGCATGTAGATAAAACTCTCAGGAACGCTAAAAAAAAAAAACTTTCTGGTTCAAAAAGCTGACGTTTCCTTTTACGGACTTTGATGTAACCCTGACCGCTCATGTACTATTCATCAAAAATCCAAACCCCTTTTCTGTCGATTACAGTTCTTTCTATTACTTCCGGATTTCATCTGTGAAATTTTGTTATGCTTATCAAGAAAATCCAACTCAGTGGTATTTTAGTAAAACGATACTACTGTAAAAGCGGTAATTCATAAAATATAAGTATATATATCTATACTATTATTTGCGAAGTAAAATTTTGCAACGGAGCTTTCAAGTTAAAAGTTAGAGCGATTAATATCTTTTATATCCTAAATGAATAATTATGTAAATTAGTCAAAAAATAAAAACGAATTTCAAATCTATATGATTAAAAAAGTGATTAATATTAATAATAAATCATTTATACTCTTAATAAATAAATTATATAAATTAGTTGAAAATAAAAACAAATTTAAAATATATCTAATTAAATAAGTGATTAAAATTAATAATACTAAGAATTATTTAAAATATAAAAAATTAAAAAAGAATTTCTAGTAATAATATTATATTTATATATTATATTAGATAATTGACTATAAGTAAATATAATAAAAATTTCAAAAATAAAAAAACATGTTTTAAAACATAAGATAATTCTTAGATATATTCTGTTGTTATCTGAAAATAATATTTTATTATAAATTTATAGTTAGATATAAAACAATTTATAATTAAATGCTAATCAATCAAATAAATATATTTTATAAAATATATGTGAATGTTTTTAAAATTTAACTCAACAATAAGAATATATATATTTTGATAAAAACTAATGAATATATATTAATAATATTTTATTTATATGTTATACTTAATAATTGACTGTAAGTAAATATAATAAAATTCTCAAAAATAAAATATATTTTTAAAACATAAGATAATTCTTAAATATATTGTGTTTTTATCTGAAATAATATTTTTTATTATAAAATATAAAGCTTAATGTTTGATTTATCTTTTTAAAAACATAATTAATAATTTATTATGTTGGTTTTGATTTAATAGTTATAAACAGATAAATATCTATAAGGACATTATGCTCGCACATGCGGGCAGAACACCTAGTTTAGTTATATTTATGAAGTTAATAATATAATTGCATAAAATTAGCATTTGGTCAAGTTAACCTGATATATACTATTAACATTAAAAATACTAACGATGTAATTAAAATCTGATATGTATATATGTACATACATGGGGGAGATCAGGGACAATGAAATATATACTGTTAATTATTGGGTATATTTTATTAAAAATAATAGTTTCTACGAACCAACTATCACTTGTTATAATATATATACGTAAAAAATTTGTCAAAAATATTTTTTAATTGTTTAATGTTTGAATATTTTCTTAATGCTCTTGAAATTTGAATTTTCAAATAACTTAATTTAAAAATAGGAAATCATATATGGTTAGTTAAGCCTTTTCTACTTTTAATATGGATAGCAATTATATGTATTTGGGAAAAAAAGATCGTGAATATGTATGTACTTATAATACTTGCATATGGAGGCCACTGGTTTGGGCTTGTGAGGTGCATGGATATTGTCACAATCACGTCTTCATTCATAAGTTTGTGACTAGCAAGCACAGCTGCACAAGTGAACCTGTCCACAATTTAATTATTATAAGACAATTTTTATTATAAAGTTAAGTATCGTCAACATTGGGAATGTTTCACCCATTAGGCTCAGCTCTGAACATGACTTTTGCTAATGGTTTAAGTCATAAAGTTAATCTTATGTCATGTAAGTCATGTGAACTATATCAGACCAAATGCATGCGTTCTCTGGCCCCTTTTAATGTTACTATGTCCAGAAACAGCTTTCAGTAATATCAATATATGCGAAAGCGTTTAACGATTTTCTTCATATAGTCGTAATTCGAACTTAGACGTTATTTAACTTCCACGGAAAACATAATTTTAAATTGATCTGTTGAACTTTTTTTTTTTTTTTTGGAAAACTCATCAAATTGTGTCTCACTATCAAACTATTTGGATCAAACGTTCAGACCACATGGTCGCATGCTCGCATGATCGCTCTTGCGGACTACTTGTTGTTTGATAACCAGAGCCGTGCGAACGTCTATAGTTGCCCAAAGCCATTCATAAAATTATATTCGGTAAAAATAATAATACAAATTAATAGAGAAAATATATATATAAAAAATTAAACTAATAAACAAAATAATTATATAAAATATTTGTTTTATTTTTGAAATATTAATTACGTTTTACAATTGAATTTTTATAACTATTTTTAGCTTTCTAATAGCTTTCTCTTCAGTATCGAAAGTTCACATACTATAGTATTACTCTCAACTTTACACAATGCTATAATTAATAATGCATGGGACCAACCAAATCTACCAAATGATCGAACTCATAATACGACAAATGATTATCGTTGAATATCAGGAGATTATAAAGAAGAACAAACTCTGGTAGAGTAAAATCAATCAGAGATTATAATTATATCATAAAACCCCAATTATATATAACTAAAAGTTTTAAATAGAGAAAGATAACACGATTCTTTGGATTCCGTATTATTTTATTATTATCAAATTTTAAACCAGGATATTCCTTATGATTTCCAAAAGGATGATACAGTTTCCATCAATTGCTTTTCTTTGATTTCAAGAACTTCTTGAACCAATGAGCCGATTTTTTCAAGTGTCTCTTACATCCATCGTTGAAATCCACGAAAACCAGCCCAAATCGAACGGTGTATCCCGTGCTCCATTCAAAGTTGTCCAACAACGACCATACAAAAAAACCCTTCACCTGAGCTGAGTGAGCTCCAATCCTATTTCATCAAGAAGCATTTGTACATTTGTACGTTTGTTTATGCCCAATTATACCAAAAAAAAACATCTTTGATATTTATTAATGTGGGAAGAAGAATTCTTAAAATTAGAGACAAAAATGCTTACGAGATCGCGTCTTTAAGCATCTCAAGATGTTGAGCGTAGTAGTCGATTCTATCTCCGTCTTTAAGGAATATTTTGTCTGTGCTAAATTCATCTCTCCCTACAATATATTTCACCCGGAAACTAGAGCTCATTGTCGAATATTCATAAATATATATGTGAATTACCGTTTTCGGTTATGTACATGACGGGGTCTTTGAACTTATATTTTGCATAGAGGATAAGATCACGAATTCCCTTTGGATATATCAAAAGCCAATCTGATGCAGCCTGTAAAAATAAAAACCACACACACAGTGTTTTATAAGATTAGTCTATGTTCTATGAACCTTGGCCGGTCCATTAGACCCTGTATTTTAAACCCAAAATGACAAGGTTTTATAAGATAAAGTCTAGTCAAGCACCTTTGGACCGATGGGAACTCCTTCTCTTTCGCCTGTTAACATAGTTTTGGGCTCGTGAAATTTTGACTAATTTATTTTAAAATGATTAAAGTAACTTGAATGATACGAAAACCGACCTGTGGTGTTCGCACAAGGATCAGAGGACAGTGTAACCTGTTCGGTAGAGCATGGAACATCCTTTGCGTAAGAGGAAGAGTAATAATTGATGCCAATGAAATCATATGAGCCCTTAAGCATCTTAGATTGTTGTTCAGTGAATGTAGGCAAGCGACCGCCTACGTTGTTGACCATATCGAGTGGGTATTTACCGGTCACAAGGGGCTCCATAAAGAAGTCAAATGTGAATGCCAGGACTCGTGCCACAGCCAACTTATCCTCAGCTGATTCTTTTGAATAGGGCAAGTTCCAAGCGGCGTTCAAAGCAATACCAATTTGACCTTTTTGAGATGCCTGTTGAACGACATTCAGGAGCAGATTTGTTATTCTCCGCAGAGAAATGAAATACAAAGATTCGATGATTCATATAACGACTATTTTCCGGCATATGATGGTTATGGTAACTTGAAGATCAAGAAACAGAGTGGAAACTTGTTCTTACTCACATTGTATTTTTCTCTGTAGACTTCTACGGCGGCTCCGTGAGAAAGGATGAGGTTATGACCGACGATATAAGGCTCGGTGGCTCCATCTCCGGCGGTGCATTTAGGGTTTGTGAATTTAGAGCATCTTCCTGGAGCTGTTTTACCTTGACCATACCCTCCTTGCACCACTGACAACGGCTCGTTCATTGTCAACCAGTGTTTCACTCTGTCTCCAAAATTCTTAAAGCAAATTTCCGCATAATCGCGGAAATCATTTCTGTTTCATTCACCAATAAAACAAACTTCAAAAATATCACAAATGCTAAAAAAAAAAGGGTTTGGAGGACATACACAAATTCTGCGCCAAGGAGTCCACCGTAAGCATCTTCAATGCCTTGTGGTGTGTCCCAATGGTAAATGGTGGCAAAAGGCGTAATTCCTATAGACAGAACAAAATTCTTTTTACGTTACTGCTTGTGTTGCGTTTATAACTAAAAACATATCTCATATCTGAAGGGTGGAAGAAATTTGTTTAGTAGCTATCGCTCCAAAGATAATACATTATTTTCTTGAAGTCAAAAGTAAAGACAATGTTTTCAGATTACACATTATGTCGGAGTTTAGTCATATATATATATGTGTATCTCCACGTTTAGAAAACATTGGCTTTACTAAAACCTTATATGAGAGTAATCTGAAACAGAGAGCGCTACTTTAATTTAGCCTATCTGTCAATTTTGGTTGTCTCTTACCTTTGGACAAAAGCTCATTGATCAAGTTGTTGTAATAGTCAATACCAGCCTGGTTGATTCCTCCTTTAAGATTCCCATCTAAAAAAGAAACGGCTCATTAATTATTGGTTCTGGAAACTAAACAAATCACATGTGAACGAACATCCTTCAAAGAGAAGAACTTACGAGGCAAAATTCTCGACCATGAGATAGAGAATCTGTAAGCATTGAGACCAATTTGATGCATTAAAGCTACATCTTCCTGGAATCCAGTGTGTTAATATAAATGATATAATCAAATCTTGTGGCTGATTTTGAGGCTAATGAAAAAAACTAAGTGTTTTATTTCACAATGTTCCAGAATTAATAATTTAACAAATCATTTTTTTTAACTAGGTAGAAATTTTGTTTAGGGT
This sequence comes from Brassica rapa, assembly GCF_000309985.2. Classification (NCBI taxonomy): domain Eukaryota; kingdom Viridiplantae; phylum Streptophyta; class Magnoliopsida; order Brassicales; family Brassicaceae; genus Brassica; species Brassica rapa. The sequence goes on along the minus strand of NC_024799.2, from coordinate 2,218,228 downwards.
TTGATATTTCAGAGTTTTACTTCACCGTTTTTTTAAGAATCATCTGTAATTTGGGTCAGTTTTACTTAATATATTATGATAAAAAATTTCTTGAGTCATTTTGATCAAGAGATAATTAGAAAAAAATATTTCATTGATTAGCTTAACAAAACGATCAGTAATCGATTATTCATGATTAATTATATCTTATACCGATTAGTAGATGAAGTATAGTATTAAAGATATAAATATTTACTAAAATGTAAAAATTCTAATAAACTTAAATTTATTTTATTTGTGCTAAGAAACAACAAACCAATAAATTTATTTATATATTTGTTAAATTAAAAAAATGATCTCAATTTTTTAACCAATTTTAATCATTTTATACCATTTATTAATTTACGTATAATTTTAGCATTTATTTAATCATACAAATCTTAATTTATATTCGCAAATATACAATTAAATTTTTTTTTTCTTTCTAAAGTATATTAATGATGTTTATTATTATCCTATTACAGAATTTTCCAAAAAAGTTTTGTATAACTTACATTGTATATGTAATATGGTAATGGCATATAAGTAAAATTGAAAAAAAAATATTTGTAACTAATGTTTAAGAAATTTTACATAGTTAATTCCAAAAGGACAATTACCTTGTAAAGATGGTAAGAGTCAGCTGCAACAGATCCATTGCTACCGTCCTTTATTCTCTCTGGCGGATTAAAAAATATGAAAACATTAACTGGATTAATCAACTATACTCCCATTAAAGAATCAAAAGATATTCCCACCATTTTAGAAAGATGCATATTTTTGGTTTATACAGATACTAAGAAAATATTTTAAATTTTTTATTTTCTGTGATTAGCTATTTGCAATAATTTTAACCAATCAAAATTTGATAAATACATATCAGTTGATGAGCAAATAAAACTTTTTCAAAAACAAGAAAAAATGATATACAGTCAATAATTTTTTAAAATTTAACATTTACTATTATTACCAAATAAAATTCATTAAAATGTAAAACATTATATTTTAAAAACATTATTTTAAAATATAGATCAATTCGGATGGAGTAATAGATAAGGTTTGACATTTTACTTTATTCAATGATATTCCACAAGTTGGTCATTTTCAAATTTCATGAAAGACCAACCAATCATTAGTAAGAAAATATTCACACACATATATACTTTATGCATGGTCTTCAAATCTGAATTAAAGTAAAACCTGGATATTTTTCAGTGAAAGTATCCCAGATACTTGGTCCTTTACCATCTTCATGAGCAGCTCCTTCAATCTGAGAAATGTTAAACGAAAACCCATAAATTATATAAGCAATGATCAGATTTATTTTAAGAAACAAATAATAAAAATTAGAAGAAATCATAAAAGAAATACCTGGTAAGCAGATGTTGAAGACCCAAAAATGAAATCTTTTGGAAAATCACTTCTTCTTAGTTCAGGTGCTGAACAAAGATATTTGGCTGCTATCACAATGACGACCACTAGTAAAGAAAGATATTTTCCTGTCATTCTAAATTTCTTTTGATTGTTATTTTTTTAACTGAAGATGATTAAGTAGAGGTTTCTATATAGTGTTTCTTTTTCAATAAAATTAATGCAAAGACCAACCAAATAAATCAAATGGTCCAAAAGGTTGCTTACATAGAAATCGAAAGTCGTTACATAGATACTATTACTCCCAACTTTTACACGTGCTAAAACTAACAATGCATGGGGCCAACAAATTTCCAAATGAACTGGGCCTCGTAGTCTGGTGGTAAAAGAACTTCGGCTGAGGTGCCCGTCATCACGAGTTCGAATCTCGGCCACAGCAGATTTAACATGGTTTCCGTTTGGTCTCCAGGACCTTTCTCGCCAGTTCCGGTTAGACGCAGTGGAATAGTCGGATTAAGTGAGAGATCCGGATACCTGGATTATCAAAAAAAAAAAAAAAATTCCCAAATGATCAATGTTTTTCCATAGTTTAGTATTACTCCCAGTTTTTATACATGCTAAAATTAATAAATGCATGGACCAACCAAACTTTCCAAATGGTCCAAGACTCCAAGGTTGGTTAATAGGAAGAGAAAGTTGTTGCATATAGAACTTGTTCTTGGATTCACCCTTTATGGTTAGGGTGAACTTTTAAATTCACCAACCAATAATATTATATTATTTCATATTTGAGGAGAACTTCAAAATTTACCAACCAATAATATTATATTATTTCATATTTGACATCTTTTAAAAATAAAATAAAATATTGTCAAGTTATATTATATTTTTAAAAATAAAAAGGTAAATAAATAAATAAAAAATAGTAGTAATTACAAAAAAAATATTTTTAACGTCGTCAGCAAAACATTAAATCATAAACCCTAAATCATAATCCTTAAATCTTAAACTCTAAATCTTTGGATAAACCTTAAACCCTTGGATAAATCCTAAACTCTAAATCAAAAACACTACACGCTAAAAAGACTCAAAGGTTTAGGGTTTAAAATTTAGAGTTTAGGGTTTAGTGTTTTAGTATTTAGTGTTTTTGATTTAGAGTTTAAAATTTATCCAAAACTTTAAGGTTTACCCAAAGGTTCATGATTTAAGATTTAAGATTTAGTTTTGATGACAACGTTAAAAATATTTTGAAATTTTTTTTCTAACTACTATTATTTTATTTATTTTTTACCTTTTTATTTTAAAAACATAATATAACTTGACAATATTTTGTTTTTATTTCTAAAAAATATCGAATATCAAATAACGAAATCTTACTAGTTGGTGAGGTTCACCCCCAAGAATAACTCTGTTGTTGTGACCATCAAATGCATGGGACCAACTAAAATTTCCAAACGATCTACGATTTATTGTTGTATAATAGGACTACGATCTATTGTTGTATAATAGGACACTTTTTTTTTTTTGAAAAAGGGCTTTTGTAGACACTTCCACGTCTGATCCAACGTTTTATTCCCAAATTTTATACATGCTAAAATTAATCATGCATGGGACCAACCAAACTTTCCAAATGATCCAACTCATAATACCACAAATGATCATCGTCGAAATCTTGGAGATTATTAAAAAAAGGAACAAACTATGTGGTCGAGGAAAATCAATCAGGTTATATTATTTAAAAAACCAATCAGGTTCGTTGTATAAATAACTAAAACTGTAAAGTGTAAAACAATTTTTATGTTGACCAAAAGAAAACCATTCCTCATTATTTCTAACTGGGAAAAGATAACATCTATTTATTAAAAAGTGTCATTTTGACATTTTTCGTAAAAATTAAAAAATATATATAATATACTAATAAGAATATATCTTTATTTAATGCATAATTAATTGAATGAGAATGATAAATAAAAATTTATTGGTTATTCAAGAAGGTAAAAAATATATTTAATGTACAAAGTTACATTAAAATTGTAGAATAACATGTTTTTAAAATAAAATAAGAAAACCTAATGTGACACTTAAAATGACACTAATGGAGTAGTAATAATAATAATAATAAACTGAATGGTACAAAGTTTACATTAATTGCTTTTCTTTGGATGCAGAAACTTTTTGAACCAAGTGATCAACCGAATTTTCTGGTAAACTTTATAACCATTCATTTTTCGGAATGGTACAGTTTACATTAATTCTCCATCTACCCATTCGAAGTTTGTCCAACAACCACCAAGCAAAAAATCCATTCACATTAGCTCCAAGCATATTTCATCATTTAGCAAAAGCATTTGCGGGCACCGTTACATGACTGTATATGTTTGTTTAAGTCCGCAACAGGCTTGGAGCTTTCAGAGGAATGTACCGACATGCCTATGAGAAAGGGCTGTCAAGATGGCTAGCCACACGACGATAGAGTTACAACTAGCATTTTCTTTTTAAACACAAAAGCTTAAAACAATGCAACAGAAAATGTAAAAAAAGATTTTTTTGTTCAAATTAATTTAACATTTTTTAAAAAAAAATTCCACTTATACATAAAATTAATTATATTTGTTAGTGGAAAAGTGGGAAGTGGAATTCTTAGTATTACAGATAAGAATGCTTACGAGATGTCGAGCGTAGAAATCAGGTGTCGAAGAGTACTTAATTGGAGGATGTTACAATGAGCACTAGTAAAGAAAATATTTTATTCTCATTCTTAATTTTGTTTTAATTATTATTTTTTTATTGAGGAGATGATTAAGTAGAAGTCTATATAGGGACTATAATTGTCTTTGCACTAGTTATGTGTTTCTATTTATAGACATTTTTTTTATATTAAAATGAGATATTCCTGATCTATGAAAGTATCTAGAATAATTTTTAAACTGGAACGATATTATACAGATTGACACTCTTTCTGAGTACTACAATGAAATTAGGATATACCTCTCGTTTTTTTTACAAAATTTTTTTAATCCTTTAGGAAAAAAAAAACTAAATCCTTTACAAAAAGATTACTAACCGTTTATTAACTCTTCATAGCCATTAACATAAATCATGAATAACATAAGATATAGATGAAGTTATACATGCTTCCTCCTCCTGATTTAATTGGTAAACAAGAGTTAAAGTACTTCCTAGAGACTGAAACATGCCGCTCTAATTAGTAAAGGCAGATAAGTCGCACAAACCATTGAGAATGAAATTCGTAAACCTTTAGAAAATAATTATGAACCATTCAGAAAGGAATTCACAAACCTTTAGAAAATAATTATGAACCATTCAGAAAGGAATTTTGAACCTTTCATAAAAGAATTTTGAAACCTTCAGAAAAGAATTTTGAACCTTTCAGATTATATGAAATTTATATGAATTTTAGCATTGTTTAATATTTAAACCTTCTATAAAATAATAAAATATTTGTAAAATATTTAAGATATAAAATTGTAAAGACTAAATTGCTAAATTAAAATGAATTTTTTTTAAAATGTTGTATAAATTAAAAATAAATTAAAATTTTCAAAAATAATTTTTTTAAAAGTGAACTCTGTAATTGAAGTGTCAAAGTTCAAAACCTTAAATTTGAAATCTTAACATTGTTTTTGAAACAGATAAAAATTTCTACTTAAGTTATAAGATTGGATTTGTAAATACTTTTACCACAATTTTTACACATGCTATACTTAATACTGTATAGACCAACCAAAAAATTACATAAGAATTGAAGGTTTTTACATAATATCACTCCCAACTTTTACACGTGCTATAACAGACAACTTAAAATGCTGGAATTTTTTAAATAAATTTTAATTTACAAAATTAAAAAACAATTATATTTTTTGTATTATTGTATTTGAAAACATATATAATTATATAATTTGTATTTATATTAAATATAAAACTTATATAAAATATGACTTAACTTTATTTTTCAATTGTTTCGCTTTTATTTATAAAATTTCAATAAATTTCTGTAATTTATTTGATTAATTGTGTGATATATTTTTTCATAAAATTTTAATTATAAAAATTATTTGCAGAAAATTTATTTACTCTAAAATTTTATTTATACACTATTTAATTGAATATGAAAGTTATTTAAGTTTACATGAATGTACGTGTCTATTTATGAAAATATAAATAAATCAATGTATTAAGTTGATTGATTTAATATTAATTGAAACTATTTTTAGTATCTAAACCTGCAAGAAAAAACAGTTATCCACTTTTCATAAATTATTTGAATGTTTTAGTCAATTATTAATTATATTACACTGTTCAGTTATAAATTTAATTGTTGTTGTATACTATTGTTATATAATTATTTTAATGAAGTTCTAGTGTTTTCATTAATTATTAGTGACATTTTATATAAATAACATATGACTGATGGTTAAGACCATTAAAAAAATTTCTATTTTAGTAAGAGATGTGAATGAAACCAACCAAGTTTAAGAAATGATTCAATGTTGTATAATAGGATATTCCACGTTTGATCGAAAGTTGTTAAATATTCTCGTATTACCCCCAACTCTTACACATGCTATAATTATGTTTTAAAACTTATTATATTTTAAAATAAGTTTTGATATTTTTTTTAGATTTTTATTATTTGCTTAGAATATTTATTTATTTTGTCATCAGAATATTTAAATTTTAACTTAAATAATTTTAAGTTTATATATATATATATAATCATATAAAGGTATATATATTAAAAAAAATTAATCTTGGAAAAATTTTTTATCAACTTTTTAGTTAAAATATATTAAATTAAATTCTATAAAATTAAGAGACATTAAATATCTAAAATGTGTAGATATTAAAAGAAACTAATGGTATTGGATTAAAATAATTGTAATTTTTATAAAAAAACTGCATAAAAAAGTTTGAAGAATTGTTTTAGTGGTAAAATTATATAATTATAAAAATATAATTATATAATAATTAGAAAATTGTAAATTATTATTACAATTCTATTTCTACTATATATTATATTATTTATTGTTATATTAATGATGATCTATAAGTTATTAGCATGTTCTAAATAATTATCAAAATTATAAATCAACATTAAATAAAAATGTCTATGCCACAATTAATTTCATTCATATCATCATCGTTGATATGACATGTCATCATTTTTCTTTCAAATCACTTTTCAAATAATACAGTATAACCTCTTTAAATTAATACTCTATAAATTAATATATAATAAAAAAATTTTATAAAATAATATAATTTGTTAGTTCCAAATTGAGTTTTTGGTTCAATTAGTATATCGATAAATTAATATCTCTATAAATTAATAAAAAATAAAAAAAATTATAGTTTTAGTGTAGTTCCAACATTATTAATTTATAGAGGTTTCACTGTATATATATATAGAGGATGCATTGGACCAACCACATTTTCCAAATGACCCAACTCATAATACCACAAATGATCATCTTTGAAAGCCAGGAGATTATAAAAAGAACAGAGTATAATCAATCACTTTATATTATTAGAAAACCCAATCGGGTTCGTTGTAGAATAACTGAAAGCTTAAAACCATTCCTCATTGTTTCCAACAGAGAAAATAATAATAACGTACGGAGAAATTAAACGGACTGTTTCAAAGCAGTGTCCATCAATTGCTTTTCTTTGGATTTAAGAACTCTGTGAACCAATCAGCCGAGTTTTTCGGGTATCTCTTACATCCATCTTTGAAATCCACGTAAACCAGCCCAAACCTGACGGTGTATCCCACTGCCCATTCGAAGTTGTCCAACAACGACCACGCAAAAAATCCCTTCACATTGGCTCCGACTCTAAATCATCATTTAACAAAATCATTGGCAACGTCGTAACATAACTCTATATGTTTGTTTATGTCCACATATACTCAAATTAATTATCTTTGTTACTTGTAATATGTGAGAAGTGAATTTCTTAAAATGCTTACGAGATAGCGTCTTGAACCATCTCAAGATGTCGAGCGTAGTAATCGATTCTATCGCCGTCTTTAAGGAATATTTTGTCTGTACTAAATTCATCTCTCCCTACAATATATATCACCCGGAAACTAGAGCTCATTGTCAAATATTCATAAATATTATATCAATCAATAAAGCTCATGGCTTTGTGAATGTGAATTACCGTTTTCAGTTATGTACATGACGGGATCTTTGAACTTGTATTTTGCATAGAGGACAAGATCACGAATTCCCTTTGGATATACCAAAAGCCAATCTGATGCTGCCTATAAAAATAAAATAAACACACATACAAAGGTTTTATGAGATTAGTCTATGATCTCTAAACCTTAGCCGGTCCAATAGACCGTATAATTTAACCCATAAATTACAAGGTTTTATGAGATTAGTCTAGACAAGTACCTTTGGACCAATGGGAACTCCTTCTCTTTCACCTGATAACATAGGTTTTTGGACTCGTAATTATCAGTTGGTTTATTTAAAATGATAAAGTAACTTGAATGATACGAAAACGGACCTGTGACGCTGGCACATGGATCAGAGAACATTGTAACCTGTTCGGTGGAACATGGGACATCCTTTGCGTAAGTGGATGAGTAATAATTGATGCCAATGAAATCATATGACCCCTTAAGCATCTTAGATTGTTCTGCAGTGAATGTAGGCAAACGACCGCCTTTTACGTTGTTGACCATGTCGACTGGGTATTTACCCGTTACAAGTGGCTCCATAAAGTAGTCAAATGTGAAGGCCATGGCTCGTGCCGCAGCTGACCTATCTTCGGCTGATTCTGTATAGGGCAAGTTCCAAGCCGCGTTCAAAGCAATACCAACTTGACCTTTTTGAGATGCCTGTTAAATAATATTCAAGAGAATAATTGTCATACTCCGCAGACAAATAAACAGACAAAGATTCGATGATTCAAACAAGGGTTATTTGCCGCGTAAAATGGTTATGAACATGGTCAAGTTTTGGTAACTTGAAGACCAAGAAACAGAGTGAATCTTGTTTTTTATTCACCTTGTATTTTTCTCTGTAGACTTTGACGGCGGCTCCGTGAGCAAGGATAAGATTGTGCCCGACGATATAAGGTTCGATGGCTCCATCCCCGGCGGTGCAATTAGGGTTTGTGAATTTGGAGCATCTTCCTGGAGCCATCACACCTGCAACGTACCCTTGTTGAACCACTGTTAGTGGCTCGTTCAGCGTCATCCAATGCTTCACTCTATCTCCAAAATTCTTAAAACAAATATCCGCATAATCACGGAAATCGTTTCTGTTTCATTCATCAAAACAAAAAAAAAAAAATCAATAAAAATCGTTTATGTAATATAACTCTTTTTTCTTCTTTTTCTACGATATTACAAATTCTACAAAAAAAAAATATTGATCTGGAGTACTTACACAATTTCTGCGCCACGGAATCCACCGTAAGCATCTTCAAGGCCTTGTGGTGTGTCCCAGTGGAATATGGTGGCAAAAGGCTTAATTCCTATAGACAGTACCATAATATTTACATTACTGCATGTGTTACGTTTATACCTAAAATGCATACTTATATCTAAAGGTTGGAAGAAAGATGATTAGTCGCTTTCTCTCTTAAAATTATTTTCTTAATGTCAGATGATTTCCTTCAAAAAAATGTGGCAACTAATTCAATGGCTAACAATGTACTCTTTCCAAATCCGTACATGAATTCAAACCGCACCACTCATTTTCAAGGCAGACAAATTTGGTTTTATCCGGTTGGCACACATTAACTGACGGGTATCTCTTATACATTATTTGTAAAAATTATTTTGACACATGTTCTCTCTACAATTATTTTCACAAAATAAACATAAATACTAAAAATAATGATATGGCTTATAACTAAAGGTGACATGGACAATTGTATTTAATGCTTATTTTTATTTTTGGTAAACTGTTTAGAATATGAAAGTAAATTATAAATCATTATTAAAGTAAATTTAGTCAAATATGACATTAAATAATATAATATAGAAACATAATAATATTTTAAAATTTTGAAATTTTATCTACTTCTATTTTTAAAATTTAAATTATACAATTTTATTACTAAAAATATTTTCAGTTTTTTTTACAATTTTTAGAAATTATAAATTTTAATCATGATATTATTAGCTTCTATTATATATCTAGAAATTTTAGAAATACTTTTTATTTATACTTTTGATAATTATACATCAAAAAAAAAATTAATTTTATACAAATTGATTTAATGTATTTTATCCAAAAAAATAGATAAAATATATATTTAAAATTATAATATTAAATATATACATATGTATTCTTAAATATAGTTTAAAATAAAAATTGTTTATTTTATCTTAATTTTATGTTCAATTAGATCAAAAATTATATAAAAATATTGGTAAGAAAATAATAAAATCTAAAATAATCATAAAATTTTATTTTTAAATATAATTTCAGTTTCAATTTTTATATCTGCACATGGTGCAGGAAAATACCTAATATTTTTGAACTTTGGAGATAAATTTAAGAAAATTGCATATGATCAGAAGAAGCCTTTAAAATAAAAATCTAAGTATGCGTATAGGAATAATACTATCGATTTTGTCTTACTTTAGCGTCTGTCAAATTGGATGTTGTCTTACCTTTGGACAAAAGCTCATTGATTAAGTTGTTGTAATAGTCAATACCAGCCTGGTTGATTCCTCCTTTCAAATTCCCATCTACATAAGAAAAAACTCATTAGTATTATTGGCACTAGAAATTAATCAAATCAATATGTAAACAACTTTCAAAGAGTAGAACTTACGAGGCAATATCCTCGACCACGAGATAGAGAATCTGTAAGCATTGAAGCCAATTTGATGCAATAAAGCCACATCTTCCTGCAATCAATTGTTGGTTAATTTTGAGGCCAATGAAATTCAGAACAAACTATATGAATTTTAGGTATTTGATGCCAAAAAAAAAAACAGTTACCTTGTAAAGATGGTAAGAGTTATCTGCAACAGAACCATTGCTACCATCCTTTATCTTCTCTGGTGAAATAAAATAAAAACATTAATTAAGTTTATCAACTATACTCCCATTAAAGAATCAAAACAGAGTAGTTAAGAGTTTTTCATATTCAATGATATTTCACATTGTCATTTTCCAGATCTCATGAAAAAACCAACGAATCTTTAATAAGAACAGATTCACACATTTATATATACATAATTGACGGATCTTGAATCTAAACTATTCTTTAGATCGGTGAAACTATAAGATTTGAATTAGAATAAAACCTGGGTATTTTTCAGAGAAAGTATCCCAGATACTTGGTCCTCTACCATCTTCATGAGCAGCTCCTTCAACCTGAGATATGTCAAACAATATAAATTATCTATTCAGTGATCAAATTTATTTGAAGAAATGAATAATAATAATTAGAAGAAACAAAAAAAAGATATACCTGGTAAGCAGAGGTTGCAGACCCAAAAATGAAATCTTCTGGAAAATCACTTCTTCTTAGTTTAGGTATTGAAGAGTTGGACATGGCAAGAGCCTCACTGGAGGCTAAGACAATGAGCACTAGTAAAGAAAGATATTTTCCTCTCATTCTTAATTTTCCTTTTGTTGCTGAATTTTTTTTAATGTGAAGATGATTAATTGGCCGTTTATATAGGGAATATAATTTTTTTTTGCACTAGTCATGTGATTTTCTATAAATAAATCTGATAAAGATATTCTTGTAGAGAGAAAGAGAGAGTATGAAAATATCTAACTTTTTTCTAACGGCATAAATTAGTAATTGAAAATTCAACTAACCTTATTTAATTATCTTTCAATTTGTTGAAGAAAACTTACTTATTTGCATTTAAGCAAAAAAAACTTACTTGTTTGCATCGATCGATTTATCTAAAGCTGAGCCATTACAAAAAAGATATTTAAAGAAATGCATCATCATTGCACGTCCTTCAGTCAATCGCGGGATGTGCTAATTTCTGCGGAAACGTGAAGTCGTGTGAAATTGACAAGTCTTTTCATTATTCTGCCAAAACATCTTTTGATTAAGAGATTAAAGTACTAATCAGCTTCTTGTAACGGCTATTTATTTCAAATTTTGTTGATTTGCTTCTAGGATTTCTCCATTTTTTTTGTCAAAGTCTTGGGTTTCACCTTAAGACGATGTTTCAACTTTTTTTTTTGGGTTAAATACACATCTTTCCTACAGTCAAAGAACAATTTTAAGATATAAGAGTAATTGATGTTTTAGATTTTTTTTTTAAAGGATAGTGAGTGATCCCTTTCTCCAAAAAAAGAATGTGAAAATTCGGGTGGCTACGCGCCGTGTTTATCTAGATTATTACCAAATTCGAACTCGGATCTCTTAGTTATCTATATAATGTTTTGTGACATTCGACCACTAACGCGAGGTTTGATGTTTTAAATTTTGTTATTAGATTTGAAAGACTGATGTTTTTAAGAGTAGTTAATACATTTATCTTTAAAACTAAAACATTAAATAAAATGAAAAAAAATGTGAATGGAACAAAATTTTGTTAGTGAAATCTAAAAGTGCTAAACAAAATATATTTATTTATTAATTAATATGTACGAAAATGTTATAACATCAGCGAGAGAGAGAGTAACATATATATACATTTTATTATGTAATAAAGGGTCTTTTTCATAGGTTGGTCTGGTCTGGAACGCGTTGGGGATATACTTGCCGGTCAAAATACTTCTACTAAACAACACGATAGTATAGTACTGATGAAGACTCTTGTTTCCGTGTGACGACGCAAATCAATGTTTTGATTTTAGGGGATATTTCTAGGAAATTCTTTTTAATTAATTATATGAAAACGAATGCGTGAATCTGAAGAAAAAAAAAACTCAAATCATCCTTTTATCTTATTAAAATAAAAGCACAAATAAAAAATAACCCTAAAATTTACTACTTATTTACAAGTCTATGTCACTGAAATAATTAAGAAATCTATCATTAAATATTTTTGTCTTTTCCTATTTTATTAAATTATTTTCTAAATCAATTATTAATTAAAAAATTATTTAATTATACTTTAGTGGGACTAAGAAACTGTCTAATCCTAACTTTTATCATTTATTATATTTTTTGTCAAATTAAACAACTATAGAATTCAATATGATAAATGTTTGTTCAAAAAAAAATTTAACATGATAAATTTAGTACACAAAATAGTTTTATTATACTTACCATCAATTTTTGATTCATAAAAGAGTATGTGAGGATGCATGGATTATATTTTAAAATGTGAATGATACAATTGACGATTTATAATACAAACTAAAATTATACAATATAAACTACTAAATTATTTTGTTTAGAAATGTCATATTAAAAAATATTTAATACATGTAAATTTTAAAAATAGATATTATTATTTATACAGAATAAATATTTATTTACAAAGAAAATAAAAATAAACACATGCGTTGGTGCACGGATCAAGCTTTAGTTTTTCTTTATAATAAACACCTAAAAGCATCTTCAATGTATTACTTCATATTTTACTCTAAAATAGTGCAACACCAAAATAGAGTAGTGTTTCACTCCAATGTATTACTCCATTTTTTAATTCAAAAATGAATATTCTAAAAAAATCTTTTTATTTAATTAATAATTGCTACTAACAACTTATACTTATAAAAAATTACCAATTAACCCTAAATATCTTATGTTTATAAAACATCCACAAAATATAATTTATTTAAATTAAAAATTTATTATTAAAATATAATAAATCATAAAATACATATAAAATAAAATATTTTAGTTCAATAATGAGTATTACAAAATATATTTTTTTCTCACAAATGTTCAACTAATGCATCTCAGAGTGAATAATGAGTTTTTTTATCCATGATTTTCTTAAATTAGGAAAGAAATTTTTTAAATCGGACATTTTCATTGGGTGATATTTCACGATCATGGTTGTTCCAGAAATGATTTACTGGATTATTAAATCACTAATTTTATATTATATTTATTCAATATTTTTATGTTTATGTTTATTATTTTATATAATAATAGTTTATGAAACTTTTATGTAAAAATATTAAATAATCTCTTCTGGAATATCATTTTTATTTTTGTATTATTTTTAAATATTATTTAAGTATGATAGAAAAACATTTAAAATTTGAAGGACTATTTTATAAATAAAAAAAATCAACTCCAAGATGGAGTAATACGTAGGATTACTCTATAAATGGAGTAACTCTAGCCATTACTCTATTTTGGAGTTGAAAATGGAATGGAGTTAAAGTATATTTTACTTCAAAATAATGTTTGGAGTAGAAAATGTAATAGGATTGGAGATGTCCTAATAATATTTTCTTTTCTATTTCAAACTTAGTGATCTCAGAAATATCACAAAGAATTTAAACACTTATAAGACAGTCATATACAAATTTATCTATATAAATGTATATGCAAATAAAAATAATTACGGATGGTAAATAGTATACATAGAAGATTAGTGATTTACTCCCTCTGTTCCCGAAAGTAAGATTTTCTAGAGTATGCACGCTTATTAAGAATTTAATAAATGTTTATAATTTAATTTATTTTTTATTTTATTATACACTTTCCAATAATTTTCTACCAAGAAAATTTAATCAATTCAAATATTCTCAATTAATGTTCTTCAAAAGTATAAAAAAATACTTTAACAATATAAAAATCTATCTTTATGGAATAAGAAAAAAATCTAAAAAATCTTACTTTCGGGAACAGAGAGAGTATAAAGTATTTCCAACTGAAAATTTTTCGTTGTATAAACAACTAAAAGTTTTAAACTGAGAAAGATATTAATAACGTGATTCTTTGGATTCCTTATTACTTTTCTTTTGATACAAATGTTAAAGATTCCTTATTACTTCCAACTGTATAAGTTTTTAACCAGGATCTTTTATTTCCAACTAAGAAATAACTATAACGGAGATATTAATAAAGCGGAATGGTGTAGTTGCCATCAGTTGCTTTTCTTTGGATTCAAGAACTTTTTGAACCAATCAGCCGATTTTTTGGGGTATCTCTTACATCCATCTTTGAAATCCACGTAAACTATCCCGAAACGAGCTGTGTATCCTGCTGCCCATTCGAAGTTGTCCAACAACGACCACGCGAAAAATCCTTTCATATTAGCTCCAATCCTATTTCATCAGTTAACAAAAGCATTCGCAACACCATTAAATAAATGTATAGTATGTTTGTTTATTTATTTCCATTGATTATACATAAAACTAATTATCTTTGTTATTTGTAATGTGGGAAGTAGAATTTTTAACATTAGAAATAAAAATGCTTACGAGATCGCGTCTTTAACCATCTCAAGATGTCGAGCATAGAAGTCGATTCTATCGCCGTCTTTAAGAAATCTTTTACCGGTATCAATTTCATCTCTTCCTACAATTTGTATCATCCGAAAAAAAAAACTTTTTGTCACATATTCATATATATAAAGCTCATGAATTTTTTAAATACCGTTTTCGGTTATGTAGATGACCGGGTCTTTGAACTTGTATTTAGCATAGAGGATAAGATCACGAATTCCCTTTGGATATATCAAAAGCCAATCTGATCCAGCCTATAAAAATAAAAGCCACACATACTTGGCTTCATGAGGCTAGTCTATGATCTCTGAACCTTAGCCGTGTAATTTTAACCAAAATATTTCAACGTTTTATGATATTTGTCTACACAAGTACCTTTGGACCGATGGGAACTCCTTCTCTTTCACCTGATAACATAGTTTTTGCCTCATAAAAATTCAATTAAATTATTTTAAAATGATAAAAGTAACTTGGATGATGCGAAAACCGACCTGTGACGCTGGCACAAGGATCAGAGAACAGTGTAACATATTCGGTAGGGCAGGGGACATCCTTTGCGTAAGCGGAAGAGTAATAATTGATGCCAATGAAATCAGATGAGCCCTTAAGCATCTTAGAGCATGTGTAAAATACTAAGTTGATGACAAAAAAAACTTAGATAAAATACAAAGAAAACTATTGCATAAAAAATTGTTCATGAATGAATATAATTTATTATATTCCATTTTTTTGTATTCCATTCATATCATTTTATTTACTTTTATTCTACTATTTTTTTATTAGTTTACCAGTTAAACACTGTTTGTACTAAAATCTTAAATCAAAGTAATGTGAAACAGAGAGAGTTACTTTATAATATCTGCAAACTGGATGTCGTATTTTTTTACCTTTGGACAAAAGCTCATTGATTAAGTTGTTGTAATAGTCAATACCAGCCTGGTTGATTCCTCCTTTTAAATTTCCTCCTAAATAATTAACCGCTCAGTCATATTATTGGTTCTCGAAATTATTCAAATCACATGTGAACAACCTTCAAAGAGAAGAACTTACGAGGCAATATTCTTGACCATGAGATAGAAAATCTGTAAGCATTGAAGCCAATTTGATGCAATAAAGCCACATCTTCCTGCAATCTAATGTTTTAATACAATTGATATATAATTCAAAAAGAAAATAATATAATTGATATAAAAAAAAGATTGTGTGATTTTGAGGCCAATGCCAACAAAATTTACACAATGCCAAAAAAACAGTGTTTACCAGTTAAACACTGTTTGTACCTTGTAAGATGGTAAGAGTCAGCTGCAACAGATCCGTTGCTACCATCCTTTATCTTCTCTGGCGAATTAAAAAATAAATAAAAGCATTAGTTGAGTTTATCAACTATACTCCCATTAAACATTAACTGACCGCATTGCTCCATCCCTTATCTTTTTCAGTGGTATTTCACATTTGGTCCTTTTCAAATATAATGAGAGACCAGCCAATCTTTAATACAGATTCACACATTACACATATATGCGTGGATCTTCAATCCAAACTATTCTTTAGATCCTGTATACCTGAGATTTGAATTAAAGTTAAACCTGGATATTTTTCTGAGTATGTATCCCAGATACTTGGTCCTCTACCATCTTGATGTGCAGCCCCTTCAATCTAAAAATATTAAATAAAACGCCATAAATCATCTAATATCAGTTATCAGATTTATTTTAAGAAAAAATGAATAACAACATTTAGAAGAAACCAAAAAGAAATACCTGGTAAGCAGATGTTGCAGACCCAAAAATGAAATCTTCTGGAAAATCACTTCTTCTTAATTTAGGTGTTGTCGAAGAGTTGTTCTTGGCAGCAAGTACTTCATTGGACGCCAAGACAATGAGCACTAGTAAACAAAGATACTTTCCTCTCATTCTTTATTTTCTTTTGGGTGTCAATTTTTTTTTACTCAGAAGATGATGAAGTTGGGTTTGAACTAGTTGCGTGATTCTATATAAATAGAGAAAATTTTGGGTTAAACGTTGTGTTAACTGTTGTTAAATAAGATACTTATAAATTATGCAAGTAAATTGTATTTACCATATTTTTATCAGGTTGGGAATAGATCTATCCTCAACATAGTACTACTAAAACCTGACACGATATTATATCTAATTAATTAATACTGATTTTCATGTGACGAAATCAAGTTAATTTTTAATTCTCCAGTTCTTGTTAAGGAAGTTATTTTAATTGATAATAGTATAAATTAGTGTCCACATGCACACAGAAAAAAATGTCCCCTTTTAATAAATGTACATATGCAGTAAAACTATTTTATAGTTAGTTTACCTTTTTGTTTTCCAAAAAAAAAAGTTAGTTTACCTTTTTAATATTAGATTTTAAATATATAAATAAACTACACTAAAATATATTGTTCCCTCAGTAACAGGCTTTTTATAACGGCTATTTGTTTCAATTTTGTTGGATTTCTTTTTGATATTCTCGTTCCAAACGTTGTTTCAAATATTTATTAAATCAATTTATATACTTCTTACGGGTACTTTCATAGGTTGGTGTGGGCTGTGGAACACGTTTGGAGTAGACCTGGCGGTAAAAATATTACTATTAAAATTAACACACTATAATTAATTAAGACTTTGATTTCCATGAGAATCGAGTCTTGATTCTCGAGGATCTTGTAAAAGAAGAAGTTATTTAAATTATACTCCCTCCGTTTTTTAATATAAGTCGTTTTACAGCTATGCACGTAGATTAAGAAAACCATTAATTTCTTATATTTTCTAAACAAAAACATCATTAATTATTTACCTAACCACAATTCAACCAATAGAAAAATATAAGATATATTACCATTGGTTATACAACATTAATTATTAATAAATTTTACATAGAAAACCGAAAACGACATATAATTTGGAACAAAAAAGTTTCTCTAAAACGACTTATAATAAAAAACGGAGGGAGTAGATATGAAACAAATGAGATAACATCAACTTTTTGACAAAAGGGTATTCTAAATCTAAAAGAAACTTAAAGATCATTTTATTTTTTAATATTTTTTGCCAAATAAAACTTAACTAGATTTTGATCCGCGCTTGGAAAGCGCGGGGTTGTTGGATTATATTATAATACAAAGTTTTATTATATCGAAAAACATAATTTTTAACAGCTATATAATCTACAAATTAGTTTATTTGAGATTTTGTACACTTTTGCGTAAGTTTCTTTTCAACATGAGAATTATATCCGGATCAAAAAAACAAACTGAACTGACCCAAAATTATAGGTTTAGTTCAGGTCAAGAGAAGATAACCTATTGGGTTTTTTTTGACCCGCAGGTCTTTGTTTAAGTCTGGATCCTACCCTAGACTCGATCATAAATATGTGTTTATTAGGTATATTTGGATATTTCGAATATGTTTCCAGTATTATGGATATTGTTTTTAAGTTTTTGGTTTACGATTAGAGTTTTGATTTCAGGTAAATTTTTCAAATTAAAAAAAAATTGGGTATTTGGATAAAATTTTGGGTATTTTTCAGTTCATCGTGTCAGATTTTGAATAAGATTTTAAATTTTTAGGTATTTGAATTTTTTGGTATTTGTTTGGAGTTTCAAATACTTTTCGTGTTTCAGATATTTTTCAGATTTTTCATATATTTTAAATTCTTTTAGTATCTTAAATACCCGAACAGATGTGGACCCATTACGTCCATATCAGGTCCAACAACTTTTTGATATAGATTTTTAACGTTATTGTACAAAAATATGGTTGATGAAATATTTTTCTGAGTAAAGGTATCATAAGAAATAATATTAAGATCTGTTAAAAATATTTAAAATATTGTATGTTTAGAATGTTTAATGTATTATCAGAAAAATAATAAATAGTTATACATAACTCCAACAACTTTTTTATATTAGATTTTTTAAAACTCTTTCCTTTTTAATAGTATTGATTCGTTTTAAGTGAAAAGTATATAAAAGTATAATATCTAAACAAATAATTTTCAAAATCTTGAATAATCAATACTGATATCGTGAAGTCAGGTTAGCTTTAATAAAACCAATGAATTTCTTCATTTTTGTGAAGGTAGCATGAATATTCAGAAAAATCATTTTTAAATATGAAAATATTATCAAACTATAGACGGTTGAAAGTTTAGTATATGATATGAGATTTTAGTGGGAATGTTTATATATGATATGATTACTTTATTATAAACGAAAGAGAAAGTTAGAATGTACACATATATGTCTTGTAATTTATCTTGCTTTAAATCATATATTATATGATAAAAGTGATAATATAAAACATTAGTTTCAATGCTTTTACGATTAAAAATCAAAATGATAAATATAGTAATAGTAATGATTAAGATTTAGAAGTGAGATTTAAATAAATAAAAGAATTGACTAAATTATTGTTAGAGAAATATATGGTAACATATTGTTAGTATAAATTTAAGGTAAGACCAAAAAAATAATGAGTTAAATGAAAGGGTCCAAACAACTTTTATAGGTAGATTTTTTTAGACTTCTTTCCTTTTAATAGTATTGATATATTATATGATAAAAGTGATAATATAAAACATTAGTTTCAATGCTTTTACGATTAAAAATCAAAAATGATAAATATAGTAATAGTAATGATTAGGATTTAGGAGTGAGATTTAAATAAATAAAAGAATTGACTAAATTATTGTTAGAGAAATATATGGTAACGTATTGTTAGTATAAATTTAAGGTAAGACCAAAAAAATAATGAGTTAAATGAAAGGGTCCAAACAACTTTTATAGGTAGATTTTTTTAGACTCTTTTCTTTTTAATAGTATTGATAATCTTATAACATGTTCGTAAGTTCAAATATTATAAGGAGCATGTCACAAATATTTATTTACAAAATAAATAACCGTAATAATTAATTAATATTTTATTTTTATTTTTTGAAATTTTAAATTACTTTAATACATGTTAAATTTGAAAATTGTTTTTAGTAATATTATGTTATTATTTCAAATAAACATATGATTTTGCGTATAATTTTTTTTGTTTTCTTTAACATTAACATTTGAATTTTTGAATCATAGTTTGTTAATTAAAATTTTGTTTAATCATCTCACAAAATAAATTTGTAGCAACAAAATTTAGTTTCTTTTTGAATATCTATAATTTATTTGAGATTATTTTTTAAAAAAATATTTATTTATTTTTAAATATCAAGTTTTTTGTGAAATTTCCTTTTTTATATCCCTTTCATATTTAATAATATTTTTATTTTATTTTTCAGATATTTATTTTTTACTATATATATGATTTAGAAAATATAAAAGGGAAATTTTAATTTAAAATAGAATCAAAAACTATTAAAAAGGAAAATCAGAATAATTTTTAATAGTGACAGTATAATATTTTTAGTTCATGAAGTTTATTTTTGAAGTAACCATCACAAGAACTAATGTGAAGGCACCTAGGAAATAAACTTTTCAAATAATGTAAAATAAACTATATGAATAAATTGAAAGTGAATCAATAATAAAAGTACAAAAAATTTCTTAACAGATTCTTAAAATTTCATGTTTTGGAAAATAATATATTAGAGAAAAATCACTTATACTTTTAAAAGAATGTATATTATAAAAGAAAAAAATACACGTGTGTTGTATTATGAGAATTGTTGTATATTTTCTTATTACAATTATTGTGTTATATATGCATATGTCAATAAAAAGATAATTTGTTTCGAACCTTTTTATTCACGTAATAAAATTTAATAAACAAATGATCTTAGAAAAAGAGTTCAAGGGCTTTAGAGGATTCGGACATCTTAGGTATATAACAGGAAGGCAAACCAGAAGATGTTAAGAATCTCTTCCTCTTCTTATTAACAAGAGAGTTCAACATTAATCCTTCTTTCTCGGAATCTTCAATCTCTTCTTTCTTCAAAAACTCTTTGAACCACATTGCCGACATTTTTGGATAACGTTTTAAACCATTGTTGTAGTCTACGTAAAATAGTCCGTATCTAACACCATAACCAGCGTTCCATTCGCAATTGTCAAGCAATGACCATGCATAGTACCCTTCTACTTGAACACCATCCTCCCTAAAAAGAGAATTATATACAGAGTTGATAATAAGATTTTTGAAAGAAAAAAACAACAACTCAATTAAGCTTTATGCACATGTTTCTTGCTCTAAAAGAGAATAGAGACTCACTTGATGGCCTGGTGGATGCTTTGGAGATGTTTTTCATGGTACTCTGTCCTCTGAAGATCCATCAGATTCGAGAGTTTAGCTTTCTTTTCATAGTCAATATCGCAATGTCCTACATAATTGTTAGAACTTTTAGTTACTTTCACATAACAAGGAAAAGGAGTTCGGAGGAGGCCACAGATAAATATAAAAGGAAATTTACCATTTTCAGTTATCATAAATTTAGGGCTTCCGTATTTGTTTTTTGCATGATTTAGAAACTTTCTTAATCCTTGCGGGTATAAAAAGTCCCATTCTGAAACACCTCTAGGTCCCAAAATTTCTCCAGCTTTGTTTTGTTCTATTTCATAATAAAGTAATGAAAAATTTGTGAGCCAAGAAACCTAAAATAAAACCATAGACAATATGAAATATCGAATTATGTATTTGGAAAGAAAAAACAAACTCACTTTTCCATTCGATGCATGCGTCGGATCTCCAATTTGGAGTGTTATGATCGACGTCAGTAACATTTTTAACGTAAAAGGCACTGTAATAATTTACTCCCACGAAGTCAAAAGATCCTTTTAATTTCTGAGATTGAGCTGCAGTAAACGACGGTAATCTTTTTCCTATTGATCTTTTCATGACTTGTGGATAATCTCCATAGACCGTTGGATCCATATGCCTTCAAATCAACCCCCAATATATTTCTTAGTCAACATAATAATGTAAAAAGTTGATATCCAAATAGAAAGAAAAAATCGATCACTCACCACCCAAACATAAATTCCATGGCACGCTCAACTGCTTCGTGATCATCAGGACAGTTCGAGTCGTAAGGTTCGAACCAGACCGGACAATGTGCAATACCGATTTTTCCATCTTTACACTGTTACACGAAATATCATTTTATATCAGTAAATTTACTGATAGTCGATTCACTAATATCCTAATATATATATACTTGAAAAAGACATGCATGCAAGTTTAAAAGAGTAGAAAAAGTAGACTTACAAAATCTTTTTTTTTTCTTCGTACCTTTGGGTTATTTCTGAAGACTTCAACAGCTTCAGCATGAGCTAAGAGTAGATTGTGACTAACAGTGTACACCTCCAGACCAGATTCACCGGCTAAAGCTGCTTCGTTCATGTAATTAGAGGCGCGGCCAGGAGCTTTTCTCCCTGTATCGTAACCACCAATACTGTAAACCCATGGCTCATTTAGTGTCACCCAATATTTCACACGGTCGCCAAATTCCTCAAAACATATGGTAGCAAAATCGCGGAAATCATCACTGCACCAATAAGGATTGTTAGTATATTCACAAAGTTAGATACTTACTTGATGTATATAAAAGAGATAGAAACGTTAAAAATTAGTATGAATGATGTTTTAATGTATTACTCACACAGCTTTTTCGCTTAAAAACCCGTTGTATTCATCTTCTAAGGCTTGTGGAGTATCCCAATGGAACAAAGTCGCTAGAGGTGTGATTCCTGCAGTTATATAGGATCATGTTAACTAGAAGACATATATATATATATATATTAAAGTGAACAATTACATATGATAATTCAATATATACACACGAGGGGGATTAGGGTTATATACCGTTGGCTAGGAGTTCGTCGATGAGGTCGTTGTAGAATTTGATTCCCTCCTTGTTCACTCCTTTGCTTTTCTTTCCATCTATTTTTGGTAGAAAATAAAAGGTTAAATCTGCTTATTGTCTTTGAATGAAGATATTTTCTCACTAAAGAAAAATATGAAAAAATTTAACTTACGAGGAAAAAGCCGAGGCCATGAGATTGAGAATCTGAATGAATCCATATTGATATCTTTCATTCGTTGGATATCCTCCTTGTAATGGTGATAAAACTCCACTGCTTGGTCCGCATGAGAGTAACAATTCCTTTCTACACATATAAGGTTTAAAGTAGTTTACTATAT
The DNA here is from genome assembly GCF_000309985.2 of Brassica rapa. Lineage (NCBI taxonomy): Eukaryota > Viridiplantae > Streptophyta > Magnoliopsida > Brassicales > Brassicaceae > Brassica > Brassica rapa. The sequence goes on along the minus strand of NC_024799.2, from coordinate 2,195,310 downwards.
ATGTATGGATTCAAATTAAACGATTAAGAAACAAATACATATATAAGATATAAATTAATAGCTCGATTTGTTGATATATACCTGGATGCTTGCGGACAAAAGTATCCCAAACACTTAGCCCCCGAGATGCATCGTTCACGGCTCCTTCGTATTGGTAAGCCGATGAGGCGGTCCCGAACAAGAAGCCTTCAGGGAAATTGGATCGGCCAAACGAGTTCTTAGCTGCGTAAATCTTCTTTCCTCTGATATAAAATTTAAACCCGTTAAACTAGCTAGAGATATATATTATGTCCATGCAAAAAATGAACGTTTCTTCATTACACATAATACTTTAAGTTACTATTACTTACGGCATCATCTTGTTTTGCAACTTATGATCTTTAAGGAATGAAGCTGGGGTTATTTACTTATTTTTTTCAAACTTATATAAATAAATGAAATGAATGTAATGAGATTTGGGTTGTGACTGAAACGATCGGATATGGTAAGGTTTTATATAGGCAAACGAAATCGTATTAAGGAACCAAGAATATTCAAACTTCAATTTAGTCAAACTAGTTGCATACGTGAACTACGTCTATTGACTTGGCTTGTTTCGTTTGATTCGAATTAATTTGGCAATTATAACCAAAACGAGAAAAGAGTAGGGTGTGTACATTCGCTATGTGTTCATATGTCAACTAGATTCTCCTATGTTGACTTCAAAGGAAAATATATAATAGAAAATACGTAATAAATAAGACAGTGCCGGGAAAAATACGATGTGACTAGGGTGGATTTTAGAATTTTGGATATACATTTTTTCCTTTCCCTTGAAACTATAGATTTCATTTTTTTTTATAATATAGGTTTTTGGAAACATTCGATTAAAAGATCACTCTGAGTGACAATGGATCAGTGTAGGGTCTGGTCTGGCTTTATTGTACATCGTCGTGTATCCTACAAGTGGCTTTTGTCTCTCCGGTGGTTACTTCTTTTATGTCGACTACTATGCCTTTCGTCATATATATATGTATTAACTACGAATGTAATTAACCCATGTAGTTATACTTAAATGTGTAATGATAGACTGTTAAGAGATTTTAAAATTCGAGTTTTAACCATACGTAGAGGCTTGATTTTTCTAGTCATATGATAAATTAGCTATACTTTTTAAAAGATGACAATATTTTCATCTAACATAATTTGCTTGATCTTGGCGATTTATATTTTTGTTTCTTCAAAAAAATAATAATATGCCATTGAAAATTCAAAACAGAAAAAGTTAGGGATATCTTCCTTTAATTTCTCCCTAAAAGTAAACACCGTGCTTCGTCTTTTGTCTTGGTCAAATGTCTTCACTTTTTGTACAAGTAAATCATCACTCAATAAACGTAAGAATTTTCGTAACGTGGCACAATCCCCAGTTTGTATTCATGCATGTACTGTATGGGTATGTGACTCTGGCTAAAAGAAACTAAAAATATTAGTCAAAACAGGGAATTAATAGTATAAATTATTTCATTCTGAAGACCAAAATTAATAGTTTATTGTAAAGTATAAGTTTTTCTGTTTCAACTAACCGCGGGGAAAAGCAGTATAAGACGACTCGACGATTAATTTACTCTAATCAAATCTAATAACAACTTCAACTAAGAACAACTATATAATGCTACAAATTCACAACAGTTGTCAAAATAGGAACCCCAAGTTTAGTCTTTCCAATTATCTTAATCACGTCGTGTAATCTTGTGGATTTCGGTGTAATATTATATAACAAAAGTCTTTACATGTAATGTAAACCAAAATAATTAAAGAAGTACGTGGAAAATGTGCATTGGTGTAAATTAGTTTAAAAACATTTTTTAGGTTTTAAAAAAAACAACAACAATTTTTAGGTCAATATTTTACAGAAAATAAATCCCAAATATATATGTTACTAGATGTTTTTTTTTAAATATGTTACTAGATGTTCTAGTACGTAATAAACTCTCAAACACCGCCTTAGTTGATCCATTAAACCAATTTTGAACGTCCCGGGTACGTAACAATTATCTAACGAATTTTACAGATCAGATAAATCCTGAAAATAAAACTTAATCGCGTAGATCGCGAACAAAGTTTTTCAGAAAAAAATCAGTTGACTTTAAGATTTATAATTGTTGTATATTAGACTCGACCTTATTCGGAGATACCGCGTAAATTTGAGTACGAGTGAGGGAGATTTTCCAAGTTTTTAAACTTATTATTCCTCGTGATTAAATAAGCATGCATGGTAGGTAGATTAGAAAGCGACGATATAACATTAATGAGAGAATAAATGAGTTAAGAAGATACATCAGAACTGAAAGTTTTTATATAGTTTTCTACCTTTAGTCAGCTATTTCACTCTTTCCAAGTTTGAATAAGAAATTCCGTAGACGACTAGACGTCCGGATTACTTGAACGCAAAGATTTATCATTATTTTATAAAAAATAATCATCGCTAATGCTATTTCTTATAGTACGTAGAAATTATATGCTACATTATAATTGAACAAATAGCACCAGGCTCCGACCATTACACCAAGCTTCGGGATCTTAATCACAACTATACCACAGCTTACGCCAATCAAAAGGTCCTATACAATCCCATAACACCCCAAAAATTAACTAGGATTGACTGGAGCAGAGGCCAAACAACTTTCATTTACAAAGAGCTCCTTTAAGTCTTTAACCATCCAGGTGGACCTGCAGCCACATAAGAATGTAACAGATCCAACCTAAGAACACTTTAACGATGAAAGTAGCACCTCAGTTTGCCACTCTCTTTTCCAGCACCATTTTCCAATTCTGAAAATGGGACAAAACCAAAGAAGTTGCTAATCTAGAACTGGAAAGATGGCCAAGCCGTAGTTCTGAACAAAATTCAGAGGCGGAAATGAGGCATTTATTATGTTTTTAAACGATTCTTTTAACTGAATTATTAATTGATCATATTTATGAATAAATAAAATGTTTTTCGGTGTAAGTAACTTATATGGATATATATATTCCAGCTGTCTATATACTGCGAAATTAAAGCAGTACGATAACAATGGACCTTTTGAGTGAGTTTGTTGAAAAGTATACTGCTTATCGCCAAGATTTAAGTTAGTGGCTGTTACGAATCTGAACACTTTCCAAGTTTTAGGATTGCTTCAAAAGTTGTGATATTTCTAGAGATATCCAAGAAAAGGATATTTTCGTTGAATACCTAAACTTTTGGGGCTTACCTTGGCAAGTTGCAACCTATTTGTTAGGACCGCCAACAAAGGAAGCCACTTGGGAACGTGTGAATACACAAGAACGTGCTGGAGTATATATGGTGACATTTTGGCACGTGACTAATAGGAACTCAGCATCAATTTTGACACTTTTTTTTTTGCTAAAAACATCACTTAATATACTCAGAATCAAAACTTGGAGGATCATGCTTTGGTTCACTCAAAAGGGTAGAGCACCTCCGACAATAGCTCTAAAATGCATATTGTTGGAAGAAAAATGAGAGGTATACACAAAGCCTTTTCTTAGAAAGAAAAACAATGGTAAACACAACTCTTTATGTAATAAATAGATAATAGTTTTTTTTTTGGTTTCTTATCTTGTTAAATTCGACTTTATCACAAGTATTTAAACTAATTGGCGAAAAATGGAATTAATTCTCTGACTACCAATGTGAAACCTTATGATTATGTGTGACAATTATATGAACAACATTGACAGAGTGACTCAACATTAAAGAGCTATGATACCATGTTAAATTCATACTTATCATATATTTTTAACTTAAAACTAATATACAATAAGTAAATTGTTTTTATCCTTTATATATTACTCTCTCTGTTTCTTAATGTTACATATTCTAGCTTTTTCACACATTTTAATAAAACATATTAAATTTGCATAATTTTTTATTTTTATCTTTGTTCCATAATTTTAAGCCAATAAAAATTCAGTAAGTGTAATTAAGGTTTTTGAAATTTGCAATTAGTTAATAAAACATGTCTTGAAAATGTAAAAAATAGATCTTTTTAAAACAAACTTTTTTTCTAGAATATGTAATATTAACTTGAATAATTAATTTTCCATATGTGCATGGAACATCATTGATTTATTAACACATTTACCGGATTTAAAATATATATTGGATATTTCATAAAGGTCGACACCATTTAGAAGAAAGGAGTTGACAATTCAAACGTGAGCAATCAGTATGGTCCATGACTCCATGCCACCACCTTGCGATTATGAAACTGATGAGTCGACTCCGTGTGCAAAGTATGTCTTTGGAGAGGACAAAATACATGTATCAGCATTTCTTTCATTTTCTTAAATTAATAACATAATTTATTATAGTTTAACAAAAGAAACCTATTTGGTTATGACGGGTTATCATTGCTCCACACATGAATGAATGATATTTTCTTGAGTCGATCTATTAGTAATCGCCGTAAACTTAACTTAGTAAAATCACAATTACTCTTGATGATTAAAATATTGAAAAACTTGCCAAAAGTTACTAAGTTTTAGTGTTTTACATTTCTTCCAGTAAAACATTTCTGAAATTTCATTAAAATGAGATAATTACACCTTTTTGGGAGAGGAATGGATGATAATATCGAATCTAGGGCTCGTTCTCGGGGTTGGTTGATGCTTTACCCAAGATCGATTTTTCTTTCAGTCTGCAGTATATACAAATGATTGGGCCTGAACACTAAAATATTTGCTAATAAATGCTCATATCATATGATCTCTTCTTATAATGGGCTCGTTTTAAACCTTACACAGATCAGCCACCAAAAACGACTGTGTTTTGATACCCACGTTATATTTTGATTATAATTATTTATTTTCCATCTCCTCACTCTCCTTCTCTGTTCTTATTAAGGAAAATAAAATAAAATAAAAAAGCTTTCGGCAAATCTGTGATCGAAGCTGAATCACTCCCAGTGGAGCTCGGATTCGTTTTCCAACGAAGTTCCCGACGAAGCAACCGATCAGAAAGTTCTCTACAAACTCTATCGAAACATCCAAAATCGAGTCTTTCTCTAGTCAAATTGCAATCAACCCTCGAATTGGTCTGTGTGTTTCTTCTTCATCTCCGTAACTACTCTTTGAAGAATTGAGGATCAAAGCTTCGCGATGGACTACGAATCGTTTGATAGCAGCGGTTAGTGTTCCCCAGATTAAAAAAAAAGCACCTTCCTTGTTGATTGTTCTTATCTCAATCTTCTTCTGAAAATTAGGGTTTACGAAAGTTTCGAACTTTCTCCGTTATTCATTCTAAGCTTTTGTGGGTTTTGTGTTGTTTAACGGAAGCTCTTGTGGGTTGTTAATGAATGTTGCGAATCACTGAAAGCTGAGATTGAATTTGATCTTAAGCTAAAATTAGGGTTTACGAAAGTTTCGAACTTTCTCCGTTATTCATTCTAAGCTTTTGTGGGTTTTGTGTTGTTTAACGGAAGCTCTTGTGGGTTGTTAATGAATGTTGCGAATCACTGAAGCTGCGATTGAATTTGATCTTAAGCTGAAAATTAGGGTTTGCAAAAGTTTTGAACTTTCTCCGTTTTACTAGTGTTATGGTTTGTGTTTAAGGATTAGTTTGTGTATCTACTTTTTGATCTGTAATGATTTTTTTGATGGTGATGTCTGCAGGAACAGATGATGATCTGCCTCCATCGCATAGGGTTGCAAGAGGAGGGCGTGTGGCTGGCAACGGAAGACCTTCGAGTCTTCTTCCTCCATCTTACCCTAAGATGTATGATGAAGTTGGTGCTGATATGGAAGCTCAGATTCACCAGATTGAGAAGGAAGCATACATATCTATCCTAAGAGCCTTTAAAGCCCAGGCAGATGCTATCACTTGGGTATTACAATTAATCTCACGTCTACTTCTTCTTTATGTTAGTTTCTGGCTAAGTGAAATAACATCTCTTTTTTCAGGAAAAGGAAAGTCTTATAACTGAGCTGCGTAAAGAGCTGAGAGTGTCCAATGAGGAACATAGAGAGCTTCTTGGTCGTGTTAACGCAGATGATACTATACGAAGGATAAGGCGAGAAGCTAAAAATCTTTGAGCATTTATAGTTTCTTTCTTTTTCCTCTTAATTATAACGTAAATACTTTTCCTTTATTAGGGAATGGAGACAATCTGGAGGAATGCAACCAACTATGCGCAATGCTGCTCAAGTGGTTCACGATACCTTGCCAACACCTTCCGTTTCAGCTTCTGTCAAGAAGCAGAAACTAAACCAGCCAATGCCTTCTCAACCCTTCGCTTCACACCCTCAAGCTGATCTTACTCACCAGTTTGCATCATCCACAGCTAAACGAGGACCTGTTCCCATTGTCAAGGGAAAAAAGCATAAACCAGTGAGTTATTATATATGTAGTCTTGAGGTTGGTATCTTTTGTTAATTCTTGTAATGATTTTGTCTCTCCTTTCTTAGGGTTTCCCTGGTTCCTCTTCTGGAAAACCTGTCTCATACCATCCTTCAGATCAACCTCAACGAGGACAAGTCATGAACAGAGTACCACCTGGCCCCACCAGTTCAAGTGAACCCACAAATGGAAACGACCCTGAGTCTTTTGTAGGAAGGAAAGTTAGAACGAGGTGGCCAGAAGACAATACGTTTTACGAGGCTGTCATCACCAAGTACAGTCCACTTGAGGTGTGTGGGCTTCTTAAATTGGCATAAAGTTTCTGATATGTTATAAAATAAGAAGTTTCCTTATATATTCGTCTAATCTTTAAATTTTAGGGTCGCCATGCTTTGGTTTATGACATTGGAACACCTAACGAGACATGGGAATGGGTCAAACTCTCAGAGGTAATTAATTACTTTATAATCATTATGTTTCTTAAACTTTTGAGTAATAAACGTATGTCAACAGTAAATTGTGTTATTTGGTAATAAAGAGCTCTAATATTTGCACAGATATCTGCTGGGGATATTGAGTGGATAGGAGAGGATCCTAGGGTTGGTAATCAATATGGTGTAAACGGACAAGGCCATGGTCTGAATAGAACTACAGGACCAAACAGTGTTCCACAACGGGGAAGCGGTTTGGGAAAGACCAGTATCAAAAAAGACTTCAGAACATCGCAGAATGGAACTGGGAAAAGGAAACATATGGATATACGAATCCGTCAGACCAATGTCCTAATCAGAGATGTTAGTATTACATTCTTGTCAAGTCAAGGCGAGTTTTACAGTGTATGTACGGTTTTGTTTCTCAAACGATGATGTTTTTTCTAATAGGTGGAGAGAGTTCTTGGCTCACACAATCCAGATCCTCAAGAAGTTGAAAGAGCTAAGAGAATGTTGGAGGTTTGTTCTTTCTTAATCTTATGTTTATATTCATACAAAAGCCTCAGATGATTATTGTTATCTTTCTATTCAGGAGCAAGAACAAGCGCTTGTTGGTGCAATCGCAAAGCTTGGAGATATATCCGATGGAGAACACGGCAAGTGTTTAGTTTGATTATATAAAGACGAGATGCATGTAATCTCAAATAAAATTGCATTAGCTGAGACTCTTCTTGTCTGGTCTTTTGTACAGAAGGTGGCTTTCGTCGCTAACTTGTGTTTGATAGACACAAGCAATTTTGGCAAGGCATAGTGCAATGCGGTGCATGAGGAGCCGATGAAGATAGCATTTGTTGAGATTTTTAAGGTCAGAGTCTCAAGTTCTTGATGTTCCCTTTTTGGAGCATATGACTGTAATTTTTGCTGACATTAGAGATAGCTTTACCCAAATGTTGGTTTTGTTGGACATATGTTCAAATGGAATGGTTTTAGTATCTTGTCGCCATAGTTTGTGTAAGGACTGATTAGAACACAATCTTTATAGTCAATAAAGTAGTGTGCTCTTATCAAGACTCACATGGTGGAAATTAGCAAAATATAACCAAAAAAAAGGAATAAATCTTACTAATGTCAACAAACAAAAGTACACTTAACCTAATCCATAACTAAGATTGAGAAAGAACAACCCAAAACATAATTCTATTGATATACAATAATACTTAACGCTACATCATCTCCTGCTTCTTTTCTTTGGCTGTTTATTGTCCTTTCCTGTGCTTCCACTTTCCCTACCTCGTTTCCCTGAGGCGGTTGCAACCGCCTCCACTGTTTTCTTCTGCGGTGGTCTCCCGGGAGCTCTTTTCACCGGAGTAGCAGCATTCTCCACCTCAGCCTTTTTCTTTTTACCCACATTGTTGCTTCTAAGCTCTCTTGGTTTCGGTTTACTCTCCTTCTTACTCTTGTTCTGATCTTTATCTTCCTTTTGCGGAGAGCTCTTCTTTATCCTCTTCAAGAAGTCAGCCACGCTCTTCTTCTTATCTGATGAAACCACCACCTTCTTCTCTGTTTTCGCCTCCTCCTCCGCCTGTTTCTGTTTGTTCTTCCCTTTGCCCGTCTTTGTACTGTTAGCTGTTCTTTTCGAGCTTCTTCCACCAGTCTCAACGTTCTCATTCTCCTCTGATACTGTCTCCTCTTTCGTCTCCTCCTTCTGGCTAAAGCTTGAAGACGATGGAGAAGCCTTAGCCTTAGCGGAAACAAATCTTCTCCTCTTACAAACGACAAGTGGAGCTGAAGACTTCTGTTCTGATGTCTCAGCAGCTTCTGCTTTGATACTACTCATACCTGCTGATGCTTTTAACAACCGGGGACTCGATTTCCCGCTCTCTTTCCTCATTTCTTCAGAAACAATGGCTCTTAGTTCATGAGCAGCCATTGATTCCGAAGAAGACGAAGGGAAGAACACAATCACATTAGCGAAGAGAAGCTGAAGATCTCTGTAAAAAGTGAGCTTTGAAGAATCATAGGATCCTTGCGTCAGCTTTCTCTGTATTGTCTCAATGTCCAAATGTTGCTTAACCAGGCTCTTGTAATCCTTACTCTCCTGCGTGAAATAGATACAAACCCATTAGGTCCAACTAAAAGCCTATAGTTAAATGGGCCTTTAAAGAAACACACGACAAAGCCATGATATACCAAGATAATGCCACGTGTCATAGATTGTGTGAGCAAAAAGACAACGACGACACCAAGAAAGAAAGTAGGGTTAGTTAATTTCATTCTTTCTTTCCCTCTATAAAAAAATACGTTCCCATAAACCGTCGTATAAAATTCAAAAAGGGACGTTAAAAAACTTAAAATAATAATTCGAAAAGGTCGAGATTCAATATAGAATACGGAATATTTAAGATTTCTAAAATTCATATTTTACAGCTTTATTATAGGGATGTAGTCTTAGACCATCTCTAACCCACCCTTATTTCTATCTCTATATTTTCCCCTAAAATAGAGAAACTCTATTATAGAGGTGAAAATGCTCCAATGTATGCCTCTATAATAGAGTTTCTCTATTTATAGGGGAAAATATAGAGATATGTTATTTTCACCTTTAAATATAGAGGCAAAAAGTAACTTTCCTCTATATTTTCCTCTAAAATAGAAGAACTTTATTATAGAGGCATACATTGGAGCATTTTCACCTCTATAATAGAGATCTCTATTTTAGAGGAAATTATAGAGGTGTACATTGGAGATGCTCTTACTAAAATTATAAATTTTTGGTAACAAATAAAAGTAATGATGGATTAAATAAAGAAAATAAGATATTTGCATACCTGGCTTCGAACCCGGCGTTCGAACAAAGATCCACGCGGATGGGACCGAATCAAATCAAGAAGACGTATCAACGGCTGCGATTCACTCGCCGCCGATCTGATCTCTCCGTCACTATCTTTCCGTCGTTTCCTTTTCCACTTCCTCCCCGACGTCCCTGACTCGCCCAACTCGCCTGAGTCACTCGCTCCCGATCCTTCCTCCGCAGCGTTAACCGGATCGGGATCTACATCATCACCACGAGTCTGTCCCGGTTCGTCTTCTCCGACGGTTTTCTCGCCGGAGCCCGTCGAGTTCGACTCGTTCATCGACCTGTTTTCCCGTTCGGACTCCTCCGCCTTCTCACCGCCGTCGTTCTCCGATCTCTCTCCTTTCCTCTCTCCTTCTTCCACCAGATCTAGTTTCTCGCCGCCGTCTCTCTCCTCCTCTAGCTTCTTAACCTTCAACTGAAGCGATCTGGAAACAAAAAAGAAAAACTCAGATCCGTCGTAAAGAATATTCCTCGGAGATTACAGATTCTCGTTTCACGTACAGTATCGAAACGTCGTACTGTTCAACCTCACGACGGAGCTCCGCCACACGGAGGCTACGCAGCTCTTCCAGCCACGGGATATCATTCCCTCCCTCCTCCTCCGCCGTCGCGTCGTTATCGCCGTCGGCGGATTCCTTGAACCGACGCTGGAGATCTCGATACTTGTGCCTGCAATCATCAGCGGAGAGAAAGACGGAGGAGAGAGAGGTCCGGGTTCGAACCTCCGCGGCGACGGAGTCCCAGTCACAAAACCCGTGTCGCTTAACGGCGCATGCCAATAACAGCTCCTCACACGTGCCCCATGCGCGCCCCTCGTGCTGCTTTAGATTAGTGTTGTTGTTGTTGTTATCATCAATATTGTGATCGTTACTGCAAATATCGTTCATGCTATACGATGCTTCTTCTTCCTTCGTCATGGTTCCATGATATTTGGTTTTTAGAGACTCATCTCTCTCCCGTTAACAAAAACGCTCGCAGTTTTAGGGATTTTTATTCTCTCTTATTATTATTATTATTTTATCGATACTTTGTATTGTGTTGCTTTCTTGTCTTCCTCGCTCGCTTATTGTTTCGTGCTTTCTTCTCTCATCTCATTTATAAATACACTGTGTATGTGTTTCGTTTTTGGTATAATATATGGGATGGACATCAGGACATGTGTGGTAGGCATTTTATTCTTCAAATCAATTTAAACATCGTTTTAAATTTTTATTCCTATATTACAAGATCGAATTCCAGTCAATATTCAATATTGCGTTAATGAGTATTTTTTTTTAATCCCGAATAAATTAAATTATTTTAAAATGGTGTAACTTGAAAAGTGACCCTAGTTTAAACCGCAGCTTTTTATCCTTTGACCCTTTCTCTTTATCGACCATTAGGGCAAACGATTTGTTTAAACTTGAAAATTATAAAATTTGGAACCCATTAGCGAGCCCGGCCCGGTTAACATTTTTCGGAAAGAAGGTATGAAAGGAATTTACAAGAGTACCCCTATTTAGTTACTATAAATGGAATCTCGTTTTTCGATCGTGTTGTTGGTGAAAGTTAGGTTGGACTACGTTTACGTACATCTGGGGGTAGGTGTCTCCCATGATCATGTTATATTAGTTTGTACCCAAAACTAGTTATGTCCCATTCTCTTTTTTTTATTTTTTATGATTTGGAAGAATCCGGCGGACCGAGATTCAATCGACTAATCTTTTGAAAGTTTTTCTACCAGCGTTAGATAGATACATTTACTCGTAATCTTAATTAGATATATATGTCTCTAGCCATACAAACGGATAAATCTGAGTTTAGTAAATTTTGTATACAGAGTGTTTAGCACATTTCCAATTCTGTTATACCACTTGACCACACTTGTATGGTTACTTTCTTCGGTCTCATTTATATTTTACTTTTAAAATAAAACATTACTTTTGTACTCCATTTATTTTGCCAATTTACATATATACTTCCTTTTCTACTTATTTTTTCTATAATTTTAGTTATTTCTAATTAGATTATGATTCCAGTACAAACTAAATATATTATTTCTATATTTTATGCATCATCTTCTTTTATTTACTATAATTTATACTTAATTGTATTATTTTAAATCTTTTTCAACATTAATAAAATAACTATATTTATTTTATGTATATCCAAGAAGATGGATATACAAATCTTATAATTCATATATAACACTATTTTATATTTATTTTATTAATATATAACATAAAATCAATGAAATATATAGATATTTACAAAAATTGTCCCCTATAAGTTATAAAAATTATGTATATTCAAATGAAAACCGAGAAATACACTAGATTTTTTTTTCCTTGAAAATGATATTGTATCTTTTTCACTGAAAGAAATACATTGGATTTATTTTTATAGAACCAAAAAATCCGAACTAAAATCGGATCGAATCATTTTAAGAATTTTTCTTGCAAATAATATTCGGGTCGGGTGGAAGGTTCCGATCTGCAAGTGGAATGACTTGAATCTATGGGCCTCAACATATAGGCCTACTAGGCCGGATCAAGCCCACGTTTTAACACAATATTATATCGCTTAAGTGGCATTTATTTTTACATTCTTGTGTTCAAGAATCAAAACACGAAGTTCCAGCTTCCATTGGCAGTCCTTTCAAACACACGTGGTTGTCTCTTTGGGAAGGTTTTGCTCCATTCTGGATATTTTAGTAAATACTTCCAAATCCTGAAACACACACAAAAGAGAATACGAATCATCTGTCTGTGTTTCAGTGTGTTAGAGATAAATTGATTAAGTGACTACTAACCTTCTTTCATTGTCTATGAAATCTGGACCTTCAGCAGAAGGTGAAGTGGAGCAGTTGACAAGAATCTCTTCATCAGGAAGCTGATTCAGCTCCCAAACGTATTCAACCAGCCGCATTGTCCTGTATTTACAAAAAAAAAAACACAACTCATATGTACATATACCTATAATGGAGTGAAAATGAGGTAGAAGTAGCGTTTTTGTGTTGTGTTTATACCAGGAGCATGGTGCGATGATGAATCTATCAGTTTTTGTGTCATATGTGTCAAGTAACTTCCCCTTCCAGCTAGGATCATCGAATGATGCCGACACTCTTATTCTACGAACAAGCTCATCCGGACATCTAGAAGATCTGTTGAAACTGGCTGGGACAATTGTCCCGGTGGAGGTATTCACCTGATAACAAGGTTACAAAGAAACATGATAACATTAATTACTAATTCATATATATTCTGTTTAAAGACCTCATAGTTCCTTGAAGAGGAAAAACATTATCTTCACCATGAACGCAACAGAGAAAGTAGACTGACCAGGAATCCATTAAAAATGGGGCACGTGTTCCCTTGAGCATCCAGCTTGGTGTTGTGCCCAAGAATAAATAAGGTTTGAATGTGAATTTTTTCTCTTCTCTTCTGTAGACTTTCTACTAATTTGCAACACAAAGGAAATGAATAACCCTCTGGTTTGGCATAGTCATCTCCACCAGTAGCATTCTGCAAATAAACAGTCAATACATTCAGCTAAAGACCATTCCAAAGCTGAGTATTAACTACAGTGAGAGATATAGAAACTTACTTTTAAATCCACATCTTCATAACCACCAACCATATGTACCTGCATACAAACCCCCCAAGGAAATATTCAAAAAGGACTCAAAAGAATATAATAAATGATTAACATAAGCTGAAAGAGTAGATACTACATCTAACTCAGCGGCGTCACTGTCATCCTCCATAACCAATGATAACATCTGGCTTATCCCCAAGTCCACAACTTCTGGTGAATCCATATGCGCAATAGAAGTGCTGCAGTTTCAGATTCATCACAAAACTTTAAAACTCAAAGGTAACAACTACACATTAGAACATATAGAGAATCAGTCCCTTACACTCCAGATCTTCTGTTGCGGATAACAAGACCTACACAAGTTGTTGCTTCATCCATGCCAACAAACTTCTCATCAATAAAACATAAATCATTAGAGTGGATTTAAAAAAAAACATAACTTTCAAATGTAATAAACATACATACATCAACAAGGGCTGGATTCACAACAGCATATTCTCTTTGGAATATGTAAACGTATCTGTCTTTTCTTGAACAGCTCTCTGTAACTCTCTGTTCTTCGAGATTCTTGAATGAGTCAGAAGCTGAGATTATGACAGGATGTGTCATTACATCGAGAAGCAAGCTGCTTCCCTGTTCCATCAATGTTGGTCAAACCATAAAAGTCAAATAATCTTTTAAAACTAGTGAATGGAGATTGGTGAGAGACGAAGAACACTACCTGCGATGAAGAAGAGAGAGAAGATGAGCTGTTTTCATATGGAAAGAGCACTCCGTCGACGTAGATCATGATCGCCGGAGGTAGAGAGAAAGAGAGCTTCAACTGCGGCGATGACAAAAAGAGATCGCCGATGACTTTAATGCGTTGACGAGTAGCGTTTTAAGGAAACTAAAGTAGAACACTGCGTGCCGTCTTTAGTTTCTGCTGTAAAACATCCTGTCGTTTTATATACGAGACTGTTCGGATTTTAAATTAATTGCGAATCTAGACAGAATGTTGTGTTTTCTGACAAATACACCCCATAACTTTAAGAAACACATTAATTACTCTAAAATTGACCTTTTAGAAATAAGATTAGATTATTTAACCCAAAAGAACAAAAAACTTACATCCAAAGTTTCAGAGGCTTTAGAAGAATGTACATACACATTCAGCCATGTTCAGGGTGGAAACAAGACATGGTCACATGAGCTTTGTAATATAATTAAAAGAGTTTTTTAGCCTAGCCTCCTCCTAGACCTGGTGCGAGGTCCATTGTTTACATCTTCAGTTCTCCTCCTAGACGATGACGAATCTGAAGTAGCCACTTCTCTAGAACCAAAACCAAACCCGGCAACAGCAAAATCTCTAGGCGAAGATGATGAACCTGCAGCACTACCACTTTGGTTCCTACGAATAGACGCACGTACTGCAGGAGAAGGAGAAGGACTAATCTCCGCAATACGAGAAGATCTCCGACGGTTAGTCCTCAAACTAGGCGTTGTTGTATCAACAAAGCTATCAACATCAAAAGCAGCAGCAACAACAGCATCATCAGACGTCGGCGGCGGCATCTCCGAGCTATCTACCACAAGACCTGGGAAAGAAGACAACAACCTCAAACGATTATGTTGATTTTGAACCACACGATTGTTGGTTACTATGTTGGTCAAACCAAACTCATGCCCTTCAGCTAAAGCTTGTAACCCTCCAATAGAATCAATAGTCCTTCTAATATGCTCCAGCGTCTCAGGCCCCGGGATAAACGGGTTGCCCCGGGTTATAATCTTTTGACGGATGCTTTCAACTCTTTTAGCATTAGGCCTTGGAGGTAAGCGGATACCACACTCCTCACGCTTAGCTTTACTACTACCATCGTTATCATCATCTCCATTACCGTATATCGGAATCACCTCGGTGTCAGTCACTTCCCCGTCGCAGACAGGGCATTCTTTGATGTTAAGGTAAATGAATGGCAACTGGTAGAAGCAACCCCAGCAGAACAAGTGACCGCAGCAAGTTAAGATCGGATCTTCTGCTTTCTCTAAGCATATGTTACAGTCAAAGTAGCCGCCGGGGACGGAGGTCGTTCTCTCCATGTTCAAGGCCTTTGCTATCAGATACGTCTTGTCGTTCTCGACAAGTCTCTCTCTGGAACGCTCGTGTATAACTCCTGCTGTTGAGTCTCTAGGAGGTATTAAAGCAGGTGCTGGTGATGGTGTTGCTGTTGTTGTTGTTGTTGTGACTGTTGCTGCACGTTCCCTGATTCGTGAAACTATGGCTTCGAGCTGTCTTAGACGGTCTTCGATCCGCTCGTGAGCGGTTTCTAGCTCGTTTAGCCATGGAGAGATCTCTGTGATTAAACCGGGTGGAGAGTCTGGTTCTTGGTTCAGATCAAGATCCATTATCTCTCCTTGAACACTAGTCGATGATGACATGAGATGGCACACAAAAAAATAATATGGATCGATCCTTTTTTTTTTGCACAGATCAACAATCAAGAAGACACATGCATCTGTAACAGAACAAAACACGGTCGAAAGAAATCAAATTTTGAGCTAAATCAACGATATGAATTTCACGAAACAGATCATTGGGTGAGCGATCGAAGAAAACAGAGAGTTACATGAAGTTTGATTGAAGAAAGAGAGGACCTTGGAGAGAGAGAGGGATCAAACCAAGCGGAAGATGAGGATGAGGATGAGTTCGAGGGCGGTGACCATGATCGGTGGTGGCGAGAGAGAAACCGATAAATAAATAGAGAGGAAGAAGTAGGTCTGGACAACATTTAAACCAAAAACTAATTGTCTTAAGGACATTATTGTCTTGACGTAATTTGTTTTATCTTTAACCTCTTTTAAGGTTTGCGGTTAGTCAAAACGTTACATTTATTATTAATTTATTTGTCAGGTAATAATAGTTTAAGGTTTTGCTTCATTGTTTAATTGAATATTTTTTAAAATTATTTATTAGTCAGGTAATAATAGTTTAAGAAAATCCGCATTATAAAGTATTATTTATTATTTAAGATTAGATGCACTAGATTGTTGACAAAAAAAAAGATGCACTAGATTAACAAATAATTTTGTAACGCAAATATAAATTAAAAATCGACCTCTTAGGTGATATCACAATTTTAGTAGTTTTATATTTTTTATATTATCTTTGACTAATTCAACTAAATTACTCTTAGTAAAATCATCAATATTTCCAAAAAAAAAATCTTTATTTTTATCAAGTAAAATAATGTTGTAAGATTTGTAAGAATATATCTTCAGAATCTGTAAATGGTTGGACCAATATAAATGCAACCAGCTTTAGAAAAAGCAAGGAAAATTATATATTTTTAGCAAAAAAAAAAAGGGAAAATTGTTTTTTTAGAGCAAAAAAATGGTAACTATGTCCCTTTATACTAATCTATACTACTTTATGTCCCATTAGACTAATTTTTTTCAAAATGGCAGTAATGCCCTTAAAATTGTAATTTTTTATTCATTTTTCGTTTTTTATTTTTTTGTTCCTTTTTTTGTTTTTTTATTTTTTTTAAAAAAAAATCGATTTTTTTTCTTCAAAATATTAAAGTGAATATTCCCAAATATTTTGTTTCCATATTTTTAGGAACTGATTTCTTATCCGTAGAATACAACTAATATGTAGAAATCGGTTTCTACAGTTTTTTAGAATTATAGTAATGTTTAGATTTTGATTTCTACATGTTTTAGATTTATAGTAAATCTGTAGAAGTCGGTTTCTACGTGTTTTAGATTTATATTAATGTGTAGATTTTGATTTCTAAAGATTTTAGAACGATAGGTTAAGCGCAGAATGTGTATACTAAATATTTTTAGAATACTCCTATTTACGTAGATCACGTATTCTAAACATTGTAGATTCAATGAAAAAAGTGGATTTCGTTTTCTACTTCGTAGAATGTCATTTCTACTTTATTTAGAACATAATATGAAATTTATAATTTTAACTTTTTTATAACTGGAAAAAATATCACTAAGTTCATATAGGTATTTTATCAAAAGTTACTATTTTTCCAAATTTTTTTTGTTTGTAAAACTATTTATTAAATTTATTTTCAAAAATATTAAAGGGTGTTATAGGAAAATATGACACAAAATATAGATTAGTCTAAAAGGAAATAGTTACCATTTTTTTGCTCTAAAAAACAGTTTTCCCAAAAAAAAAAAGAAAGGAAAATTATATTGCGACTTAAACAACATACACACAACTTTACAAAAAAAAAAACACACCCACAAATAAACAAGAACCAAACAAGAAAGAGAGTTTCTATGTCTTCTATCTATTGGTTTTTATTCTGAAAATAAACTTTATCAAAGAAAGAAACAATCACACACTTTCATATATATTATTTATAAAATTACATATATTATCCTTCAATTCCTTGTTGATCACCAATAGTATCTCCGCTTTGGTTGATCCCAAAGATCAAGCGCAGCCTCATTCGCATCATTCATAATACGTGCCTCTAGCTGCATAGCTGCCATCTCGTCCTGAGCCTTCATCAACGACTTTATCCTAGAAGCTGGAGAAGTACTAGCTTCTCCTTCTTCTTCTTCTTCTTCCTCCTCCTCATTTGATTCTTGATCTTCGTATGCCGCACATGAATATACATGTGTTCCATAGTCACATTCCCTGCAGTAATACACCCACAGATCTTCCAAAACGGTCTCATCGCAAGCGCTGCAAATGAAGGTCGTGTCTTCACGACCTTTACACGATGTGCAATAAAGAAGAGTGAGTGGATGCTCATGATCTTCGCGCAATATGGTTTCAGGGAGAGACGCACATCCCACATGGAGATTGTACTTGCAGTTAGAGCAATGGTAAGTGAATCCAGATCCGTACTGGTCACATGCGTTGCAAGTGTAGACGGATTCGTCATCTGGTGGGGAATAAAGCAAGGTCAAAGGGTGGTCCTTGTGAGACTTGTGATGTGTTTCACCGGGAAGGTCGAAACATGACTTGTGCAATAAGTAATCGCAATCGGACTTTGTGCACTTGAAAGCTTGCCCGGTAAGCTCGAGCTCGCATCCAGAGCAAACTGTCTCATCGTCTTCTTTGGCTTTAAAGACACGCAATGGGTGGCTGTGACTCTGGTGCCTCACGGATTGACGACTAACCGGTTTGGCCTTTGGTTTTCTTGAAGCCATATAGAATGTTGAGTTTGGTTTTAGTTGTTTTGTGGGACAAGGATGTGGAGGGATATATATATATATATCCAAAGCGCATAATGTGAAGAATGTTATGCGTTAGTTTCATTGATTATTAGTTAACCAAGTCGCTGTATCATGCGGTTTCACCAATTTAAGAATGTTTCATTATGTATCATATATATCTTATATGTACTGAAGACCGTTGACATTTGAGCTTTATTTGGGAAGACCGTTGACATTTGAACTTATTTGGGGTACAAAGTTAAAGACTTAAGAGACAAAAGTAGTATCCTTAGACGCGGTTTGGTTATAATCTAATAGATAAAGATAGCTTGTAGACAAGGAGATTCTAATTAACATCTGGTTCTAATTAGCAACTTGGTACATCTTATACATATGTAGAGAGAATGACGATTATCTAGGTCAATCTCTCTAAGTCAATGCTAATTACCTTCTGCAACTTCGTTTAAGTTTAGCATAGTTCAAGTATTGACGTACGAATACCTATACAAACATTGGATACACATAAAACAGAAAAGTAATTTTTTTGTAAATCGCACTTGGAATATAAGAGCTGGGAAAAAAACGTCATACTAACATAATGGAGCAAAATTAATTAAATATATCAACGTTATTGCTTTGGATCAGTTTCACTTTAAATCAAGGGAGTTTCATTATCATACAGGATGCCAAACATTTAAGATCATCGAGCATAAAGACATTCGTCAAAATCTGAAGGAAAAAAAAAAGATTCCAGTTTGTCATGTAAATTACAAAACCTTTTACAAAACAGTCTTTTCATTATTTTTCTACTAAAATTGTATTTACTTGATAAATGTCAACACAACTTATCATACTTTATTCGTTCCCAAAAAAAATTTTAATCATATTTTGTAATATTTTATCTATTAAAATCTGTATGATTTACATTAATTAATTTTGTATATGACTAAAAGGAAATAACGTTTTAACAACAAAAAGGAAATTATAATCTATTTAAAATTTTAAAGGCACAATATATATATGCTTTAATTGGATTTTGTTTTCTATTCTAATTAAGCGTCTTTGTTTTTATTATTAATAAAAAAAATATTGAGATTTTGTTGTGAAAATTGGTAAAGATTTATCTTGCATGACCTTTATTTAATATATATAAAGCATTTAGCTCAATAATCTATCAACCAAATAACGTGAAGCACTTCAAAATAAATATAAAACCATTTTGTGTAAATTAGTGAGGTCGGATGATGGCAAGCTTTGTGCTCATCATTCTAATCATAGCGACAATAGTAACAGGAAATGGGTTCTCCAATATTGACGATGCTGAAGTAGATCGACTCTTGAAAAAACTAAACAAACCTGCTCTTAAGTCCATCAAGGTTGATTATACTTGTGAATTTACACAAATTTCTATCTTTGCTAATCGTTAATCGCTAGTTGCGTACATTGGATAATCTTTGTGTGTAGAGTCCGGATGGAGATATTATAGACTGCGTTCATATGAAAAACCATCCCATTTATGATCATCCTTTATTCAAAAACCACACCATTCAGGTTAGAAAATCACTTCTTTTTTTACCGTGATTATTATTACAATTACTTTTATAACATAAAATCTAAAATTTGGTTCGTGTCTTTTTAAAAACTAAAAGCATCATTCGCTAATTTTTGTGACAACTATAAATCTAAATCATCTTTCCAAAAAGTAGCATTGGACATAAACTTAGATCTATTAATACTATTCTAAATGGTTAAACTAAATGTTTTGGTTATCATATCTTATGATTAACTTGTTATTATTGTTCTAACATTGTTGTGTTGAAGATGAGACCAAGTTCTTTCCCAAAAGAATGGAACAACGAATCTTTAAACACCCAAAACAAATCTAATGTGATGACTCAACTTTGGAGAACCATTGGAAGATGTCCAAAAAATAGCATTCCGATCATAAGAACGAGAAGGGAAGATATCTTACAAGCAAAATCAATCAGAACATATGGAAAAAAAGAACCTAACAGCTTCCCTCAACCAAAACCAGACAATAAACCTAGAACCAACCGCACACATTCGGTACATATATCTCACACTTTCAAAGTCATCATAACTTGTTATTTAATCGTATGTGTGTGTACCGTTATGTATCTTCTTATATACGTATGCGTATGTATATATAGTACTCTATATTGGTCACAAAAGGAAGGTTTCATGGAGCTAAGGCGACGATAAGCTTATGGAAGCCTTACGTACAAACACTAAGAGAGTTCAGCCTAGCACAGATATGGCTTGCGTCTGGCACGTCTCGTGACACTAACACCATCGAAGCTGGATGGCAGGTTTTTGATTTGTTCTTATAACTGATGTATATATATATATATATAAATTTGTTAATGGAAATTGTTATTAATTAGGTGTACAAAAGTTTGTATGGTGATTACAACCCCAGATATTTTATTTACTGGACTGTGAGTTAATTTCTTTTAACATTGTTTTGAATTGTTTATTTTTTATTGGTTGGTCATGTTATTTACTTACAGAGAGCCAATTTTTCTTGATGCTGATTGGTAATACAAAACAGGCCGATGGATATCAGGATACAGGCTGCTACAATCTTAAGTGTCCAGGCTTTGTTCATGTAAGTCAAGACTTTGCCATAGGTGCAACCGTTAGTCCTGTCTCCAGCGTCGGTGGTGCTCAATATCAGATTCCAACATCTATATGGAGGGTTAATAATTCGAAATACCTTTAATATTTTAGCAAGAACTCTGTTGTAGTCATTCAAATTAACAATGTATACTTTGTTAATATTATTATAGGACACACGTTCAGGACACTGGTGGTTAAAAGTATATGACAACATATTTGTCGGGTATTGGCCTTCCTCCTTGTTTACTACTCTAAAAGATGTTGCAACAGATGTGCATTGGGGAGGAGAAATAACTAATAATAGAGATGGATCACAACATACAACAACGAAGATGGGGAGTGGACACTTTGCAGAGGAAGGATATGAGAAGGCTAGTTACTTCAAAAATATTGAGATAGTTGATGAGGGTGAAATTATGAAACCACCTGTTGGAACTTCTCCTTTTATGAGTGAAGAAACTTGTTATAATATCAAACCTGGCACTGATGTTCATTGGGGGACTTACTTTTTCTTTGGTGGTCCTGGTCGAAATGCTAAATGTAAATGACTCAGCTAAGTCATTATTTACTATATCATCATATGGTACTTATGGGTTGTTGCAAATAAATTGTAAGAGAATCTGTCTTAATAACATACTAGATCTGGAGGAACTCGTTAGAAGCCCGAGGAACGCCTTCCGTTCATTCTTATTCTTACTTACCATATGCATTTTTCAATGAAAGATGCCGAGGTAGGTATATAGGGAATTCAATTACTTATTACTTATGAGTGGAGGGCTTCGCTTTTTTTCTATAACCGCGCGGGTGTTAATTTTTACTTTTACTTATATAGATATTTGGTTTTATTTCAAGAATGGTATATATTATAGTTATATATATGTGTATATGTATTTTAGAAACATAAGTATCTTATTCATTTTTTTTGTTTTTCATCAAATTAATTATTTCAAAATGTAACATATTTTTGTATCTTCTTTTATATATTTCTGTTTGTTGAATTAGTGTTTTATGATTAAACACATGAACATGTATACAGTTTTGTAAAATAGAAAATAATTTTCATTTCCAAATACATTGTAACATTTCAGAACATTATAAAGTTTAATAAAAAATATACTTATATCTTCTTAGATTAAATAGTATGGATTATGTCTGATATATGGTTTTATTTAATGAATGTATAAACCGCACATGTTAAATAGTCAATGATTGACTCAAGATAAATCCGTTTCGGGTTTTGTGAAAACAACCAAAATTTAAAAACCCAATAAAATCCGCTAAAACCCAAATCCGGTCACCAGTTGAACCACTGGTTAAACCAATAGACAACTTTTAGTTTTTAATTATGTTTTTAAAATCTATTTTGTATAATTTTTAATTAAGAAATTAGGTTTTTCAGTTTTGTTATCAATATTTTATTAATGATTTTTACTTTTGGTATATTTTAGATTTAAGGTTTAATTTTATTAGTCACATTAAACACATAACTATTTATAATTTTTTAAGTCTTAATATATTTTTGTTAGATGTCATAAATCTTAACTTGTTATTTTTTAAAATAATCTAAACTATTTTTGATATCTTGTATGCAAAATAAAAATAAAAATAAAAATATAGAAATTAAAGTTAAATATTTTCTAATTTTTTTTAAACATAAAATATTTACATATCCAAAATGTTATTTTATGTTTTATATAAATATTATAAAATACTTAACCTTAGCTTTTATATATTTATTTTCATAGCTAATATATTATTATATAATACAATTAATTTATATATTATTATGCCGATCACCGGCGGTCGATCCGATGATCTGATGACTCAAAAGTTCATCTGGTTTAGTGTCCGGGTCGGATTTAAAAACATTGAGTGGGGGTTATTGGTTGGTGTATTTTGATGGATTTAAAAATCCAAACTAAATCTAGTGTTATTGGTTATGTGATTTTAAAATATGTATTGAAATCATGTGTTATTCGTTTAATGATTCATAAATTCTAATTCAAATCAAGTGTTATTTAATCATACGGATTTACTAATAGAATTGATTTCATAATGTATTTGAATGGATTTTCATGGATTTCTTTGTTAAAAATACAAAGGCCCAAATCCGAAGGAAAACTTCCGGATTTGTAAATACTAATCCGAGAGAATTTGAAAAATTGTATATTTTACTTGGATTTATAAATACTGCATGAATTTCTAAATCAATCAAAATATATAAACCAATAACACAATCTAATCAGCCATCAGAAATGGTGGCCAGAACTGGTTATTCCAATTGTGAATTGTTTATTAACTTGTATAAACCAAACCTGGTAAAATTACTTATTTAGAAAAAAATGTTAGGTTTGATATAGGCATGTTTTTAAACACAGATATGCATCGTATGTGAATCATTAAATATATGTTTTTTAACTCAACTTTAGTTCCGTTAACATATGTTACCCTCCGTCTAAAAAACCGTGACGGAGGGTGACATATGTTAACGGTTTATAAGTTGAGGGTTTATTTCATTGGATTTTTAGTTGAGGGTTTTTTTTACGATTCATCTTTAGTTGAAGGGTTTTATCACTAAAAGTCATTAAATGTTATTAAATTATTTATTATCATTTATACATTGTTTTAGGATTTATAAGCCTTTAAAACTAATTTATAAATTTTAATATATTATAAAATTAATTTATACATCTTAAGTTAATAATTTTCAGCACTACTTACAACTTATTATAACTTTGAAATATTAAATTATTTGATATTTGGCAATAGTGATATAAAAAAAATTGTGTGTTTATATCGTCATTGTCAAATATGAAATAATTTATAGTTTCTAAGTTATATTAAGTCTTAAGTAGTGTCGAAATAATTTATCCATAAAGTCAATCTTTCTATTTAGAGTATGACGCATTTTTTTCTATTTTCATGATTTATGTCATCCGGCTCATACTTCCCCCCCCCCCCCCCTTCCAAAATAATACATGATTATTTTTATTCTCATTGATTTTGGAATAACTACGTTATATTTTTATTTTCTTGATCAATAATATATTTGAAACATAAAGTAATACAATAAATCAAGAACAATATAGGAAAATAGGAAAGTATGAGCCGGATGACGAAAATCATGAAAAGAAGAAAAAATATGTCCTACTCCAAATAGAAAGATTGACTTCATGGATGAATATCCTCGACACTAATTAAGACTTAATATAACTTAGAAACTTTCAATTATTTGATATTTGACAATGACGATATAAACACACAATTTTTTTATATCACTATTGCCAAATATCAAATAATTTAATATTTTGAAGTTATAATAAGTTGTAAGTCGTGTTGAAAATTATTAATTTAAGATGTATAAATTAATTTTATAATAGATTAATGTATTAAAAATATAAATTAGTTTTAAAGGCTTACACATCAATCTAAAACAATGTATAAATGATAATAAATAACTTAAAAACCCGTTAATGACTTTTAGTGATAAAACCCCTCAACTATTTTTGAATCGTAAAAAAAACCCTCAACTAAGTTTTCAACATTATAAACCCTCAACTTATAAATCGTTAACATATGTCACCCTCCGTCACGGTTTTTTAGACGGAGGGTAACATATGTTAACGGAATTAAAGTTGAGGGTTTATTTTACAGGATTTTTAGTTGAGGGTTTTTTTTACGATTCATCTTTAGTTGAGGGGTTTAATTACTAAAAACCCTAGTATCAAATATAGTGATTTAGTAAGACATAAATGTTATTAAGGAATGAATGAATTTGGACTTTTTAGGAAGGGTTCATTTTTAAAAAAATCACACATAATCAAGGTTGTGACTTCTGTTTTAATATATAAGATATAGCAGAAGCCATATTTGTTACATTCCATTATAGTTTTTGTTATCGGTTTTCTGTCGGATCAAAACGAATAAAGCAGATTTACAAGTTATCATCACAAGTTGTATTGATAAATCCCTAAGTAGGCATCTTCAAATAACTTCCATGGTCCAAGCAAATCACCAAGTCGATTTTTCTCACCGAATTTAAGGCTTAATTCTTAGTTTTCAAATAAGATTTAGGGTATCGAAATGACTAAAGTACTTATATATAGTCAATGGTTATTGATGGTAATTTCTAGTTTCTTTCGCAGAGTCATATCATTGCTAGTCTCTTATATCCAGATGACTTGGGGAGGATATGCACTAGAGACCCAGCGTAGTTATTTGACCTTACATCTTTAATTATGTCAACTCTTTTATTGATAGACTTCCAGCTCGAATAATGCAATATTCATGATTTTCCACACAATTGGTTATTTCATCAAGTCATATAACTATCAGAAAACAGTCCCGTGATGGATGGGTTCAAAGAAGAATAGTTCCACCTCTTGACTTTGAATCCCAAACAAGAATAAATCATATATACATCCATAGATCGTATGGTCATATTAGCGTGTACTGACAATACTGTCCCAATATAGTGTGAATATATAAGCTACAACTTGTTAAAATAGTCAAACCAAAACACATCACTACTCCACCCTAAAGAAGACTTAAAATCACTATAAATACAATTGAAACGTATTATCTTAATTACCAAGCATCTCAAACACAAATTAAAAAAAGGAGTTTTTAAAATCTATAATGGCTTCAAGTAAACCAGCGGTGAGGCACCCTAGCCACAACCATCCATTGCGTAGTCACAAAGCTCAAGCTGAGGAAGAGATCATCTGCTCAGGCTGTGACCTAGACCTGATAGGCGCAGCTTTCAAATGCACGAAGTCTGAATGCGATTACTTCTTGCACAAGTCATGTTTCGAGCTTCCACGCGAGAACCGTCACAAGTCTCACCCTGAACACCCTTTGACCCTGCTGTACTCTCCAACTTACGAGTCTTCAGCTTTCGCTTGCGACGCGTGCGGTGAGTATGGATCCGGGTTTTCTTACAACTGTTCTATCTGTAAGTACGATGTGCATGTCGGATGTGTGTCTATGCCCGAGACCGTGGAGCGTGAAGGACACGCGCATCCGCTCACGTTGCTCTACCGTTCTCCTTACCAGAAGGGTCTGATCTTTAACTGTGATGAATGTCATGATACTGTTCCGGATAATCTCTGGTCTTATTACTGCAAGAAATGTGACTATGGGACACATCTACACTCTTGTGCGGTCGAGGAAGAGCCAAAGAGAGGAGGAGGAGGAAGTGGGAATACTAGTAGGAACAATGGTGGAAGGAGCTCTGCCGCTTCGGACTTATCTGCAATGTTGAAAGCTCAAAGGGAGATGGAGAGGATGCAGATTGAGTTAGATATGGCGATGCAGAGTGCTAAGATTGCGAAGAAATCGAGAAAGCATATGCTCAAAATGATCTAAAATAAAACTTGTGTTATCGATCATGATATTCACCCCCTTCCACATATATGTATGCATCTATTCCTCTCGAGTCGAGCTATCTTGGATTCTTGAAGCTCTGAAACTCTTTGATTATTGTTCTTGTATTTTAGTTCTTGTGTGTTCCATTGTAATGTTTGTTCACTATATGAATAAAAGAATTATATGCTTCTTCTTTTTTTTTGTTATTTATTTTATTTGTTATAATCATTATACATGACCATCTCTAATTCTTTTAGATAAGCTTTGGTCAAAGGAAATATAAATATGTAAGTAAATAGGATGGTTGATTATGTTAGTGAATAATGGCATATTCGTAAGTCGTGCATGGAAATTGATACGCAGTGTGGAAGATAATGTAACACCGAGAGAGTAAAAAGACAGACTTGGGACACGGTCGGTGGTGGCTTAAGCAGATGATGCCTTCTGTACCTAGCCCATTGTAACACCCTTGGGCCTCTCAACTCTCAAGTCTCAAGTGCCAGCCCAAGCCTTTTTGACATTTGGAAAACCAAACTGAATTTTGTTGGCTTGGTCAACGGACACTCTCAAAAACAGTTTTGGTATACCGGTGCGGTTATACTCGGTTCAGATCAATTTCCTCATATGAGCTCTGAAGCAGCACAACAGTTTCCGGACCTACAAAATCCAGGTACAAAGCGATATGGAAAATTAAAGCCCCAAGGAAGCTTAAACACTTCTTATGGCAAGCTACAGCAGGGTACCTAGCGACGGCAAAACAATTAAACGAGAGGCATTGTGCTAGGAAGGAGTATATGTGTTCGATGTGGAGCTGATAGCGAGTCCATTAACCATACACTTTTTGAATGCCCGCCTGCTCTTCAGTGTTGGGCCCTCTCGGCAATACCATCTCTTCCGGAATTTTTCCCGTGTAACTCTTTATATTCAAATATAGATTTTCTTCTGTTTCGCACCAAAGAGAATGGAATAAGTTCAGATGTGTTGGACGCATTCCCATGGATAACTTGGTATATATGGAAAGCGCGTAACGAGAAAATATTTAACGACAAAGAGATCTCACCGATGGATACTCTTCACACTGCCGTCAAGGAAGCTGAAAGTTGGAGGTTAGCACAGAGAATAGAGATGGAACCGGACATGGACATACAGGAACAACAAAGAACAACGAACAGGGTAGTGCAGGCGCCGCTATCAACTCGCTGGAGATGTTAAACCGACGCATCTTGGATAAACGATACAGACAGAGTGGGACTGGGGTTCGTACTGCTTGATAGGGGAACTCCTGTTCTATTTGGAGCACAAGGAATAAGACACGCAGCTTCCCCTCTACACGCGGAAGCTGAAGGCTTATTGTGGGCTATGCAGGAGATATTAAAGCTAGGAAACAGAACAATCCGGTTCGAGTCAGACTGTGAACAACTTGTTAAGCTGCTAGAAGATAAAGAAGACTGGCCTGCAATGGCACCTGAAATAGATGAGATTCAAGCCCTTTCTGCTGAGTTTACAGAGATTTCTACAGCATATATTCCAAGATCGACGAACGTCCGTGCAGACTCCCTTGCTAAAGGAGGAAGATCACGAGTCTTTGAATCCTCTTTTGTTAACTGCTTTGCACCAAGTTGGTTAGCTCCTGATGCTGACTAAGAGGCTGCTAACTAGTTTCTTTAGTGTCTTTTATATTCGATGCCAAAAAAGGAAAAAAAAAAGAAAAAAACAAAAACAAAAACACGGTTAGACTAGTTGAACAAATGGATCTTACTCAGTGCTCGAAATAAAACAGTAACCAGTAAAGAACGTGAGTACAAACTAAGATCCAAATATTGTATCGATTAGTACAACTTGTTGTCTCATATATATGACTGTTTGGGTTCCATCACTGAAAATTTGAAATCAGGACCATTTATTATTATTATTATTTTTATTATTATCTCATAAGCTACATAATCCCTCTGTTTCAAAATACATAAAGTTTTGGAATTATGTACAACTATTAAGAAATTTGTTTTTTTCACTTAAAAATATCATTAAAATATAAATTACAAATTATTTAACCAATCACAAAATAGACTGCAAAATATCATTGGTTACACAGTTTTTGATAAAATTAAAAAAATGCATTGATATATGAAATCATAATCTATTTTGAAACATCTAAAACTCTCTAAAACATCTATTTAAAAACGGAGGGAGTATAATTTAGTATCAACTAAGTAAGATGAATTACATTTTCATTAACAGTTGGTATATTAAGCAAGAGATACGAGATCACCATATGACACGTTGAATATTAACAGAAGAATCGGTAAAAACTATTTTAACCAAGAGAAAGAATTACTATACTGTAAAAACTATTTTAGTCAATCTTCTAAGTACCATAAAAACTGTCCTCCAAAAAAATACAGCTGATAATCAAATCATATACACGCACCAAAGAATTTTTTATTACACATCCAATATATAGTAGCACATGAATGAAGTTACATATCAAAACAGCTAGGGTTCTTGGACCGAAGATCACCACTTAATTAGATACAGTTACTTCTCCGGGAAGGGCTGCACATAAATCAAACTTTTCATTACAACCCCCAACCTTGGCAAAGTCAGTCTACCAAAAAAGTCCAGTTTGTCATCGTACGTACCCATCAAAATCAAAATACAACTTCTATGCCTTTGTTCCTAAAAAGCATAACCTTCTTCGTTTGATTTCATGCCTCAAACGATTAGATCTGATCAAACGCGAATGCAAAATCAGAAAACCGTAGAAATTAACTGTGGTTATTTATGAAGAATTATGACCCTTTGTATCGAAGTTGTTGTTGGTGTTGTGGTTGTTGTTGAAGATGAAACCTTCCACTTGTGAAGAAGAAGAAGATCTCACGGGAAACGAAGAGAAGTAATCTTCTCCTACATCTTGAATCAAACCTTCTAGGTCAAAGTAAGTGTTTGTGTTGGAAGTACGCTTATGATCACCAGATCCCCATTCTTCTTTCACCTGATGGTTTCCTCCGTTTGCTAATAAACCTGTGAAACCCGTTAGCCGATTAACCGGCTGATGATCTCTGCAAACCGGTTCTTGAGACGTCGAAACTCTCGAGTTGGCTCTCTTTTTATCGGTTTTGACTTCTCCGGCTGTGGGTTTTCCGGTTAGACTTTGGACGAGTGAACGAAAATTCTTGACGTCAGTCTTGATGACCTCAGGAGCGAATATGTGGATGATGCGAATCTTGGGCTTGATCTTGGATATTACTTGTGAGTTCTTGTTCATGGAAACCCTAGAACTCGAACCTTCATTAAAACTTTGATGATATTGAGTAACCTCCATGGATTCTTTGAGAAAATATTTGATCCTTTTTCTGAGATGTATAGTTTAAACAAAAATAATTGGTATGCCGTGGAATAATTATCCCTATGAGGCGGTTGGTGATTATATATATAGGTAGTTATGTAAATTTAAAATTATAGGATTGTTGGTTAGTCAAAAACATTTAATTAACAACACAGGTGAATATCAAAATGGTAAAGAAGGTGTTGGACGAAACAGCGGTGGACCTGCCCTCCATGACACATACAACTTGATTAAAATAACGTTTTGAGTGTACATATCATATTATTTACATGAGAACATTTTAGTTATATTTTACGAGTGATTTGTGATCAACCAACCAACTGACGAGAAATATAAATCATAGTGTTATAAAATACCATATACATTATTTAAGTACCCTAAGCATTGGTTGCGTGAGCTAGCCATATATATATCTTTGGTCACCAAATTGGATTTTATTTAGAGGAGAGTGTAAAAGTGTTAATTGTCGGCATGTTTGTTTTTCTATGGTTTGTGGGATTTGGAATTTCCTATAGTTCTTGTAGAAAACTAATTAATTATGGTGCTGTTTATATTTTAATACAAGGGTATATCAATCAGTATAAGTATATTTCTTTCACAACTGTTATTCTTGTCTAACTGTAGCGTTTCTACAAGTGTTATAATTTTTGGCTAATTAATGACACATCGTATGTAGAATTTAAGTTTGTCATAACTTATAACAATATTAGTATATGAAAATTCTAATCATATGGAACGGAACGTTAATATCGATTTATATAGCTTTGGGGAGTCAAAAAGTAACCCAGGAAACTGCTACACTTGAAAACCAGCCTAGTTCTAATCCTACGTTTTAGTTAATTTGCTTCGATTTTTATGATGTTTTATATATCCTACTTCTTATTATATTCTTTTATTTAACTATACAAATATAATAAAGTGAAAACTCCAGTATTAGATTCAGATTTTTCATATCATCTTTATTTAGTTTGAATTCCGACTTGTTAATTTAACCATAAACACTTACAATTTAACCAATTAAATTCACCTATAGTACACTTACATATACTGATACAAAAATGAGCTTATTCATCTACACATGTCTGAGGTGTCAACGCATATATATGCCATAGTTCTTAAAACAAAAACAAAAATCTCTTTTCTCGTTGATCTATTTTTTAATTATCTGGCTATCAAAAGTTTTTGCACAGAGAAGTTGACCCTTTTTTACAAAAAAGAATTGACATACACAAACCTACAAAGCAAGCATATAAAATAATGGTTGACTTTTGTTTTTCCAAAGGAGCAAACAAGAGGGACAGGGTGGATTTAACCTCCGTTGACTTTACTTAAGTTGTGATTCATTTTTCATAAACCCCATTTTGATCTTATGGAAAGTCGGATTGGTTTACGGATTTTTTGTGTTGCGATGTCTTCGAAAACTTACCCACTTTATTTTTGAGTCGTTACAAATAATTACAACACATATGCGTATAAATTTAACAAGAAATCTCTTAAAGTCTACCAACTTTCACTATGTCTTACCCCTAATTAGTGTGAAGATTTAGCTTTTTTTTCTTACAAGAAATCTCTTAAAGTGTGAAGACTTTTAGCTTTTACTCGTGCTAGGCATGGGCATTCGGGGTCCCAATCGGGTTTCGGTTTTATCCATTCGGGTTTTGGTTTTTCGGGTTTATCAAAATCAACCCCATTCGGATTATATAAAAGTTCGGTTCGGAATCGGTTCGGGTTCTATCGGATTCGGGTCGGGGTTAGTAAATCTTCAAAAAACCGGTATAACCCATTGTACTTTCGGGTTCGGGTCCCAATCGGTTCTTCAGTTTAAAAATACCTGATTTGTACATATTTTGTAACTAAAACATAAATAAAATATGTTCTTCGGATTTAAAATACATGATTTGTACATATTTTAATAGCTAAAACATAAGTAAAATCGATTCAAAAATAAGAAAAAACATCAAACATGATCATTCAAAATCAAGCGAAAGATAAACATAGTTAGTGATAGAAAGAAAACCAGATAAATGAAATCATAAAACAAAAAAAAAGTTCTCATGAAATCAAAAACATTATTCAATAAAAACAAAACCAAAATCTAAAAACTTTAGACATCAACCGCGATATTCCACCATCAACCTTCATGTAACATATAATTATTTTAGAAGTTTAATAATATCTTAAATTATTTTAGATACATATTAAGAATTAAGATCATATTTGGTAGAAGTTCTTTTTGTGATTTTAAATATTTCGGATTCTATCAGATATCCATTTAGGTCCGGGTTCGGTTCGGATAATACCGATAACCCAAAATACCAAAAAACAGGATCCATTCGGTATTTATGTCGGATTCGAATCGGTTCGGATTCATTTTTATCGGATCGGGTTCGGTTCGGATTTTCGGGTTCGGTTTATTTGCCCAGCCCTAACTCGTGCAATCCTACTATGTATCCTGTAGTTTTGACCCTGATTTATTAATTTTTATAAACAAATAGCCTATGATTGTAGGGAGAGCTCATATTAGTTCTAATTAGTTGGTAGTATTTTTTAAATTAACGTCAATGGATTTAAAAGTCAAAACGTATTTAAATCCATCTACAGAGAAAAAACTATATTTGATATTGACGCGTATAGGTATATAAATATCACTGATTCGACATTTGTGCAGATAAATAGCTGTGTTTTTATCTAATCAACATTAACTTAGGGGGGAATGTACTTAGTCATTATTTTATGCTCTTACGCGGTCTTGAAGACTTGTACTTCTATGCCAACTTTAAGAACAAATGTGCAAACTGCAAAGTAAATGCATCGGGCCATGAACTAGAAATTATCCATGTAAATACTTAAAGATAGAGAAAATGGAGTTCATCAATTTAGTTCTCTCACTCGATATGTATGTCCAATGCCATGGATAAGTATAGTCTTTTAAATGAGAAACCAGTATTCATTAAGGAAATTTTGATTTTCTTAACAGAACTTAAGCATTTTTCAATACATCTTTATGAGTACTATAACAAAATTTCGTTTATTTATGAGAACTTTTATATCCAAAGAAAGCATGTACGCTAGTAGTAACGGTATTTCTTTCCATATCTTGTTTTAATATGTTAAAGATTCGAACAACAGCAGATAGTCGCTTTGGCCGAGTGGTTAAGGCGTGTGCCTGCTAAGTACATGGGATTTTCCCGCGAGAGTTCGAATCTCTCAGGCGACGATTCATTTTTTTTTTCTCAACAGCTTATTTCCAATTCCGTATTGGGCCTGTAGAAACCAATTTTCCTCATTTGGGTGCTGTACAAAATGGGCTATAATACTATCGTATAAGTTATAAGGCGAAGCTAGTTCTCTAGCCTTTTTTTGTTATTGGGCATCTATTGAAAAGTTGAAAACGAATGAAACGAATCCAAAACCGGAGGAAGAAGCAAGAAGGAATGGTTTTTAGGCAGACTGAAGTGACGTCATAAATGACACCATGGATTCGTAGCTTAATGGTTGTAAAGGGCTTAGAATGCGCCAAGTGTCGACGGAGACAAATTAAAGTCAATTCCACTGAGTCGACATTTCCACTCAGTGGGGTTGGTGTGAAGTGGTGGTCCTCTTTCTCATTTCCACTTCTGCTCTCAGGCTCTCATGCATGCCCGCAACTATTATACTGAGGATTTGTATAAATTTCATAAGTACAAAATGAAAAAAATTTAATATAGAAAAGGCCGTCTAGTGAAAGAGTGAGCTGTTATTGGGGAATGAATTATGAACAAAACAGCATTATGAGAACAAAAGTATCTTTATTAACATTAATGAGCATACATTTTTTTTTGGTAAACTAATGAGCATACATGCATACTAATTTACAAATTTTACATTTCTTCCTATTAATTATAACTCTTTATCATTTTATAATTTTAAAAACAAAACAGATGGATTCAGTAAAATGAATGTAAGATAAAAAAATCTGGTTTAAGAAATTATATATACCACAAAATAAAAGAAGCTGAAATTGATATGAAGTATATATTAGATATAGCCATTTGAGACTGTGAGTAATTTATTGTAGAGCAATTGGCGCCTTGGCGGTATGGAGATAATGATGTTGACATTTGAGATACTTGTTCGTTCCCATGTATATGCATGTACCAGGGTCACATAGGACGACGCTCCATTGTCTCCAGGGCCGTCCCTGTAATACGTGAGACCCTAGGCAAGAAAAAAAACGGGGGCCTACACATTATTGTAGAACATAAAGCTTAGGATAATTTTTTTTTTTTTTTTTAAAGCTTAAGAG
Source organism: Brassica rapa (assembly GCF_000309985.2). Classification (NCBI taxonomy): domain Eukaryota; kingdom Viridiplantae; phylum Streptophyta; class Magnoliopsida; order Brassicales; family Brassicaceae; genus Brassica; species Brassica rapa. The sequence goes on along the minus strand of NC_024799.2, from coordinate 2,161,260 downwards.
TAATGGAAAAAGAGGAAGAGAGCCAGAGATAAAAAATAGTCAATGAAAAAAGTTAAAAGAATAAATTTTACGTAGGTCCCATTTTAATTTTGTGTTGTTATCTTTTTCTGTTTTTCATTTGTACATTTTCATTATGTAACTGTAAATTGTGATAAAAAAACATTAGCTGCATAATTTTTTTTTTAAATGGAGGCCTTTGAAAAATGGGGGCCCTAGGCCTAGGTTTCATTGTGCTCTGTCCAAGAACGCCCCTGATTGTCTCACAAATAAAAAAAACTTCGATGAGCTTCTCGACACGACAACGCATACAATCATCACATAACCAAATAAATAAGATAAAGAGAAATTTGAAGAAAAAATAATAAAGAAAATCCTAAAATAAAATATGCCAAGGTTGCTATATAAATTGTAAAGAGTACAACAACGCTAAGGGTTAAACCGTGCATGAACAATAAAAAAAAATAATGGAGTCTTGGAGGATTAGTCTAGTGGCGATAGCAATAGCATTACTAATGGCTACGTTGGTGTCAGCTGGTGAGGATAAGGCGAAAGATAAGGAAGAGTGTACTGAGCAGCTTGTGGGTATGGCCACTTGTCTTCCTTACGTGCAAGGACAGGCAAAGACTCCGACGCCGGACTGTTGCTCCGGCCTGAAACAGGTCCTCAAATCCGACAAAAAGTGTCTTTGTGTAATCATCCAAGACAGGAATGATCCCGACTTGGGTCTCCAGATCAATGTGTCTCTCGCTCTTGCTCTTCCTTCTGTTTGCCATGCCGTTGCTGACGTCACTAAGTGCCCTGGTTCGTAACTCAGCCACCTCTCTACCATTTCACGATATAACATTATATTTGCCATTATTGTGATTGGATAGCTGAATATTTTTTTTTTTTTTTTTTTGAAAAAGTGTTAAATTAATTCAAGCAAAAAAACTGTTTTACACTTTGTGTTACATTGGATAGCTGAATATTCGCAGACTTCAGGATCTTTTGGTCACCATTTGTTCTCTGTATGGGTATTTACTAATATTTTGAGCTCTTGCCTCTTGGTAAACATTTGGATTGAAGCTGATTTGGTGGAATTTTACAGAAAAACATTACTTACAAAAGCCACCATAAAAGTTAAGTAACTAAATTTTTTGGGTTCATTTTGTGTTAACATTTAATAAAAAAAAAACATGAGAGTTATGTCTAGTACTTTTAGTTTATTTAAGTCACGCACGCCACTATCATATCTAGATAAAAGTTATGAGTTTTGTGATACATGACTGGTACATTCTACCATTATGTTGTATGTCTTGATATAGAGTACAATAGCATTTATATATACATATACATATATATATATGTGTGTGTACAACAATACTTGACAGTTTTGCACAAAAAAATGTATACAACAATACATTAGAAAAAACAAATTTAGAAAATTTGATTATATAATTAGTTTGCCAAACTCACATTGTTCCCTTTGGAATGAGTGTTTCAGCTTTGCTTCACATGGACCCAAAATCTCAAGAAGCCCAAGTGTTCTATCAGCTAGCAAATGGTTTAAACAAAACCGGCCCAGCCTCAGCTTCCACCATTTCGGCCCCTGCGCCCACCAGCGTATCTCCAACCGCAGGATCCGAGGATGGTAACAACAGTGGTCGGGCGACCTCTTTGCCAAGCAAGAACCACGCTCAGAGCTTTCGGAAACCATGGCTAGTGCTTGAAGTTGCTGCCCATCTCTTCATAATATCATTTACTATCACCTTATAAAAGTAGTATTGAAAAGTAAATTTGTGCGCTTGCAGTGACGTTGATTTTGTGCAGTTACTTTCGTTTCGTGAGAACTCTTCTCAACTTTTTTTTGTCTAATGCAAAATAAGACACGAGTTACAATTTTTGTATTGTCTCGTATGCTTTTATCAATTTTTATTTTAAATCTTGCGCTCTAAAAATATAAACTCAAGAATCTGCATACACACGAATATATCATTTTACGGTAGATTTGTGTATCAACTTCTTTGTTGGGATGTCGATAGCAAATGTAAAAGGTACAAAACTTAAGCCTCTTTGACATCGTTTTAATTGGGATTGATCTTATGTCTCTTCTGAAACGTGTCATCTCAAATTTTCACCTTACCAAGAAAGAAGAAATCTGCAACAATAACTAAGAGAGCAATATGATCCACAAGAAAATAAAAGGAAAAAAGAGAGAACCACAAGGCACAAAATGGAACATGACCATGGAATTGAAAGCACCATCTTATATACTGCCAACTACATATTGCATATCAAACTTGATAACCCACCAGTGCCCTTGAAAAGATATTCTTTCAATAAATTTGATATTTTTTCAATAAATTTAAAACACCATGTAAAGGATTTGTTTGGACTTGGCAAAAGCAAGTAGGAACACAAGACACAGAGAATCTCTAATATAATATTCAACTACATCTAAATTTCAAAGAGGATTCCATTTATCTCAATAGTTGGAGGGAGGTTGCTATTATTATAATCATCCAGAAAACAAATCTCCTCCATACCCAAATCCACAGAGCAACCACATGACCGCACAACTTCCCAGATTATCTTCTTCTCTATCTATCATTCAACATCTCTGAATTTTTCTATTATTATTTTCTTATAACGCTTGATTTTTTTTTATTTTTCTAGTTGACTCCATTAATATCTAAAAATCAAAATCCCAGAAAAAATAAAGAATTTCACGTCTTTACGCAACATTATTAAACGTTTCAACAAAAGATTCGTGTCATATGCAAGACATCAACTTGTACTAAAACAGGGATGCAAGTTTCTCGTTGAGCTCCCACAGACTTTTCTTTTGGGATATAATAATCTCTCGAATTGATGATCTCTTAAAGGGTCTGATTCAAATTCAATTCTCTGATCGGCAGCTTCCTCTGTTTCACTCTAAGGTACGAAAGTCTCTTCCTTTCTCCTTCTCAAAACCTCCTCTGTTTCATATGTCTTCAATCTGAAAGTTCGTATTTTTAGATACTTTTATTCGATTCTACCTTCTGGGTCTTCCAAATTCGTTGATGGGTACTCCATGCACGCCTTTGCAGATTCAAATCGTTGAGGCAAAAAAATTGAAAAAACAGAGTTGATGACGTCATCCGTGATTGTTGGAGAGGACGAAGAGGATTCGTTCACGAAACCGCTTGGGAGATTGTCTGTGTTTTACTATGGAGTTGGGCATATGCTTAATGACATTACCGCTTCTTGTTGGTTCACTTACCTCCTCTTGTTCCTCACCCAGATTGGTCTCTCCCCAAGGTTTAATTAAAAAAAAATAAAAATAAAAATCTCCTTTTGAGTTTTGTAAATGTCTTCACTTTTAGTGAGTGAGGTTTTGCTGTTGTTGTTGTTTCTTTGTGTAGGGATGCTGCAATCGTCATGCTCTCTGGTCAAGTTGCTGATGGCTTTGCCACTATCTTCATTGGTGAATTGGTAACTCCTTTGTTGTCAGAAACTTGTCTTGGTGTTCAAGCAACTCTTTTTAGACCTTTAGGTTCTCTTTAGTCTCATGTCACTTAAGTTAAATCTAGATTTTAAGTTACAATGGTCTTGTTCTATGGTAATGATTCTCACTCCCATCTCTGTCCTCTTCACATAACAGATTGATAGATTTGGACATTTCAAAATCTGGCATGCAGCAGGATCCCTCTTAGTGGCTATCTCGTTTTCTTCAGTCTTTGGCGGTTGCTTGCCTTGTTCAATCCTCCATAGCACCTCCTTAACGATAGAAACATTATCATACAGCACCTTTGCAGCTATCTTTAACATAGGATGGGCAGCTACTCAGGTTTCCCACATGTATAAACACTCTTTTCTATTATTTTTTTTCTTTCATTTAATCTTCTCTCTAGGTTAACCTCAGATTGAGTATTCATTAAATGTTTATGTTCTTTAGGGCTATGGTTAATTGCATTACACTGAACTCAACAAGCAGAGTAGCACTAACAAGCTCCCGTAACGCCTTTAGCATGGTTAGCTTCTCTTCCCCCCTATAGTCTTATTCAATCTCACAATATGTCTTCTTAACTTCTCTGTCAACTGTTTGTTCTCAGGTTGCTAACTTAGGCTTATACGCAATTGCTTTAGTTGTATTCGGTGTTAGCAAAGCTGATACTAAAGAAAACACCGAGTCACAGTATCGTTGGATTGCTTATTCATGCATCACCGTTGGTTGCTGCTTTGTGATCATATTCCTTATGGGAACAAAGGAACCACGGTAACACACACTTAACTCAACTCTTACCAAAGTTTCATTACGTGATAAGAGTTAGTTATATTTGATTTTGAAAAGGCTGAGGATAAATCTAAGAGAAAGTAACCGAACGAGAATACCATGGGCTTACTGGTTCAAGAAAATTCTATATTATCAAGTCGCTGTGGTTTACCTCCTCACACGACTAGTTCTGAATGTTTCACAGGTTAGTTTCTGTATCTCATCTTGCTTCTTGGATCAGTACTTATGGTTACTTTCTAATAACTCTCAGGCATATCTTGCATTCTTTGTTATTGATGATCTTCAAATGGCTCAATCCGCTAAAGCTCTCGTAAGTGAAACAAGAATACATTTCCTCTCTATCATGATTAAACTTTGTCCTAACCAATGTTTTCACTTTTTTCAGATTCCTGCAATAATATACATCTGCAGCTTCGTTGTGTCGGTTATGCTTCAGGTACAACAACAAAGTTCAAAACGTCACTTGTGTCTGCTCCTTCTGTAAAAAAAACTTTATCCTTTTTTGTTTTCTGTTGTGTAGGAGATTCCATGGAATGGGAAGCGTCTCAAGGCCTATTACTGTGCTGGTGGTATTATTTGGATGTTCTGTGGTGTATCCATCCTCTTATTGCCTAGAAGCATTAACTCATTCATGTATGCCATCTCTGTCTTTATCGGTATCGCAAATGCATTGATTCTGGTAAGACACTCTCCCTCTGCTACATAAGCTATACTCCTTCCGTTTCATTTTAGAAAAAAAATTTGTTTCACAAAAACAGACTTTTTGTATTTTCTATGAAAAAATTGTGATATTCAAGAAAATTAATTAACTTTATCGAATTACTATTGATTAAAAATTATCGAAAATTAAAAATTACAGATTATAGTGATTTAATGTGTTTTCTTAATATATATGAAAACACTAAAAAATCTATCTTTTTGGTAATCGCATTTTTTTTTGGTTACAGGTGACAGCAATTAGTATGCAGAGTGTGTTGATTGGTTCAGAGCTTGGTGGATGTGCTTTTGTCTGTGGGTCTTTAAGCTTCTTAGATAAAATGTCATGTGGGCTTGCTTTGTATGTTCTTCAGTCACACCAAAGTAAGTTTTTTTTTTCTTAGAAATATTATGATTACATTGTTGTTGATGGGATGTGTGATTTGAAGAAAACAATGGTGCAGGCGCCACTTCACCGCAAGTTGATGTAAACATACAACATAGTTTTAACTTCTCGGTGACGAGATATGGGTTAGGACTTGTCCCAGCTGTATGCTCTTTTATTGGAGTCGCTGTCACGTATTTTATGGAGCTAGACAGCACAATACTGAAGCGTCTGTGTCAACCGTTGCTTCTCGAGTGAAAGTCTGCAGCATTCTTCGTTTGGTAAGATAATTTACACAAAGTGGGGATGTGAGTTTAACAGTGTTTATATGTTCAGTCTGCTGATTTGTTTATGTTCATAAGGGTATAAGTTTATAGATCACAGTGAGAAAGAAAGCATTTGTTGTACAAGAATTACTTTATGGAAAAATTAATGCAAGTTGATTCTTTTTCGTTGCTGTCTACTCTTATATGCCTCTACAGACTCTGAAGATGATTACTGGTTCATAAGGATTTAATTATACAGCTGTGATTAAGTTATTTCATTTGGGTCTTATTCTCTGGAATATTGAGACCTTGAAGATGAATGCTGTTGTAGTATACATCAGTGAGCCATAAGGAATATGTTTACTCATATAAAGGTGACAGAATGAAGGCAATTCTTTAACCTGACTCTTAGCTCAGAAGCGATTGTGTTGCGAAGTTGAAAACAGAGCTCACCTTTAGATCTAATTCAATCATACTTTTTTAAAACTAGATCAAGTGTTGGTCAGATGAACTGATTTTTCGGAAGCATCTCTGTCTGTCCGTATCTAATCTATACAGGAGAAAATATATTCTCTGGTTTTTGTTTCTCTCGTTAACTCGTCTACTAGACCATTTCTATTTCGAAAAATATGAATCAGATTCACATTTTCAAAGTTCTCCTGTAGTATGTGAACACCTCGATCTCCGTGGTCAATCCATCGGATTTGTAGTCATGTTCAATAGGTCCGAGTAGTTTGTCTTGAAATGTATCGATGTTATCTTCTTGTTTCTCGTACATGAGGTTGCTCAAAGCAAACATTCCGAAAAATTTGTTCAACATGACTTTTCTATTCATTCAACAACCTGCCAAATTAACGGCTATACAAACAAAACAGAGCAAAAGGGTATGCTGAATTCTCAAGGCCCTTTACGGCCCATATACGATGTACAAAACGCCGCCGCTTTTTGTGTGACTCCTAGTTTAGGTCGTGTTTCACCGGCGTCTTGTACTAAAATCCCGGAAAATTTCATTCTCATGAGCTGAGCTCCGGTTAAAAAAAATGGAAGCAAGCGAAGGCAAGAGCAAGAAACAAGGAGCCTCTCGCCTCTGCTGCTTATGCAACCAGAGACGTCCCGTCCTCAAACGACCCAAAACACTTCAACAGGTAAAACTCTTTTGAAAGTCTCATGTTTGGTGTTTTGTCTAAGACTTGGAACAACTTCAATTACTGTAAAGTTTCGATCTTTATGAATCCAAATCCCTTCTATATTTCTGTACTGGGATCTCTATATGGAATCTGAAAATATTAATTGTTCTGTTTAGGTGGTTTTGGATTCTGATGTGGAAAGTGTCAATCTTTAGTTTCTAAGTCTCTTGCAAGTTGCTATTGTTTCTTTTAGTTTACTGTGTGTGTGATCATTTAATGGAACATGTGTGTGTTTTAAAGATATGCAAGGAGTGCTTCTACGAGGTCTTTGAGGAGGAGATTCATCAAGTTATTGTGAAGAATCATTTATTCAAATCCGGTGAACGTGTTGCTATTGGTGCCTCTGGTGGCAAAGGTAATCTCTTTAATTCCTCTGTTCTTCAGATTGATGCTTATATTAGATCTTTCATTGTGTCTGCAGATTCTACAGTACTGGCGTATGTGTTGTCGGAGCTAAACAGACGTCACAGTTACGGGCTAGACCTCTTTCTCTTGTCCATAGATGAAGGGATCACAGGTTACCGTGATGATTCTCTTGAGACCGTTAAAAGAAACGAACTCCAAGTAAGTTTGTTTTGGAGTCTATTGTCTATTAGCAATGTTCTAAAAATCTGTCCTAGCCGAAACAAATTCAAATCAGTTTAAACTGTTCTATATCGGTTAAAATCAGTTTAGATCGATATAAATTAGTCTAAATCTGTTAAATTAATCAGTAATGTTAGTACAATCCGCCTAGTCGCTAGTCATCTATAAAGCGTCTAGTACCGTCTAACAACCGTTGATATTAAGTGATTGTTTTATGATGTTTTTTTTATTTGATGGGTTGTTTATGTGTGTTTTCTTCCAGTATGGGTTGCCTCTTCAGATTCTTTCATACAAAGATCTGTATGGATGGACTATGGACGACATTGTGAAAATGATCGGTTTGAAGAACAACTGCACCTTCTGTGGTGTCTTCCGTCGACAGGTTTGAGTCAGCTTTCTGTTGGTTCTACAGTTTGGTAATAACTTTGTATTAAAACAACAACTGCTTTTGTTTGAAGGCGCTTGATAGAGGAGCTGCGTTGTTGAAAGTAGATAAGCTAGTCACTGGTCATAACGCGGATGATATAGCAGAAACCGTTCTCTTGAACATCTTGCGTGGGGATATCGCTAGGTATCTATTTGTTTTGAATGATATTGAATAATGGAGAGATCTAACCTCATCTTTTGTAACGTTTTGGCTAACTGTAGATTAAGTCGGTGTACATCGATAACTACAGGTGAAGATGGTCCTATTCCAAGATGTAAACCTTTCAAGTATACATACGAGAAGGAGATTGTCATATATCCTTTCATTACTGAATCATTTTCTTGTTCTTTCTCTAACATCTATAGTTTTTTTTTTCTTATATCGCTGGAACTTGTCAACTTAAGATATTGTGATTACCTTAACATAGTACACACGTATGCTTATTTCAAGAAGCTGGACTACTTCTCCACCGAATGTAAGTGTGCATTTTCATTAGCCTTCTTGAAGTTTCATTACAGCAGATCTCTTGTAATCCTTGCTGAAGTGATTTAGATGAATCTTCAGGTATATATTCTCCTAATGCGTATCGTGGCTTCGCCCGTGAGTTCATCAAAGATTTGGAGAGACTAAGGTCTTCTTGCTCGACCTTTCTTTATCAAATTAGTAAACGTAAGACATGTCTAACTTATACAAAAATGCAGGCCAAGGGCGATTCTTGACATCATAAAATCTGGTGAAGATTTTAGAATTGCAACAACTACAAAGATGCCTGAGCAAGGGACTTGTGAGCGGTGCGGTTATATATCTAGCCAGGTGAGAGACTTAAAGACACTCTCTCTCTTATCACATCAAGGCATGTTGTTAATGTTTGCTTGTTTGGATTACTAATGATATGCAGAAATGGTGTAAAGCTTGTGTGTTGTTGGATGGACTGAACCGTGGTTTGCCTAAGATGGGTATTGGAAGAGCGAGAGGAGGCGTAAATGGTGATCATCAAAAGGAAACAAAGAAACCTGCATCTGCTGCAAGATCTTTAGAGAGCAAACAATGTGGATCTCTTGATTTCTAAGTTTAGAAGAGAGAGAGAGAGCTATGAAACTCATATAAGTCATGATGATTGATTCTATAGAAAGTTTGAAATCCCTTGTTGTACAAGTTATGCAATGCCTTCAAGAGATTTTTTTTTTTTTTTTTTGCAATGTTCAAGAATTATTAGACGTTAATTAGGCCTTTTCAGCGAATTTATTTTTTGTTTTTACATTTATATAAGATATTTTAGTTTTTGGCTTAATCTAGGCTCATCATGAACACTGAGGATTGCGACCAGGTAAAAAAAGTAAGTTTCCCACCTCTGGCTAGAGAGCAACTTGAAGGTTATAGCTCTCAGACCGAGTCACGTATCTTCTTAAAACAGTAAACCTAATATTAGTTAAATGTACTAACTAATTTTTTTATAAATATAAGTAAATTATCTAATTTAGCTGTTTATCGAAATTGAACTTAATAGAAATATACACCAGTTATAATAAAAGATCATGAAAATATAATATTGGAAATATGTGAGAATATTAATTATCTCTACATATATGTAAACAGTTTCATATAAAATACATGAATCATACAAATTACAAAATATGTGTACATGATATTTGATGCCAACATGGTTGGAAGATCCACCTAGTGGAATACGAAATGAAACTTTTCAGAAACAAATCTTGCTCATCTACTAAATCACCTAGGGAAAACTCCAAAAGCAACATTTCACAAACGAAAATTTTGAAAGAATTAATTAAACTCCAAAATCCCTATACACATTTGTATGTATGGATTCTATCTCCACAGGACGTTGTTGTTGATTCTCAA